>NC_087200.1:97679751-97912251 GCF_015104395.2 Macrobrachium nipponense | reverse complement strand
TTGCCTAACTTGAGGAATGAAACTCTGGTGAAACCAGTACTCCGTCAGGACTTTGGTGATCCAGGCCTTGGGATTATGCATCCAGAAGACGCCTTGTTCTTGTTCTTGAGTGCCCTGGGATTTGCAGCCTTGTAAATGAGGCCTGGTTTCAGCACGAAACCAGCCGCATTCTCGCACATCAGGAGGGTCACCCTGTCCTTTTGTGCTTGAATCCGGAGCTTTAGCTTCATCCTTCATAAGGTACGTCCGGGACGGCATTTTCCTTCCAGAACAGGCCCAGTTTCGTCCATATTGAACACCTGTTCTGGGCGATATCCTTTCTCCTGGATTATTTCATGAAGGCCTGCGGGATTATTTTGCAGCTGCGCCTTTGTCTGGCAGATGCAGCTTCCCCATGTAGGGAAACAGACTTTAGATGGAACCTTTTCTGGAATCGGTGGAACCATCCTTTGCTAGCCTGAAATCCTTGGAGAGCTGAGGACGGTCCCAGTTGTGGTTCTTCTTCTTCGTCTTCCTCTTCAGGAGCTGGTTCTCCAAAGCCCAAGAACTCCAACGTCCCTTCTTCATCGCCTTCCAGTGCCTCCACATCTTCGGCTTCGGCTTCCTCCTCCTCACCACCTTGTGAAGCAGTAGGAGTTGATAGCTGCTGGTAGATCTGTCGTGCTTTTTGGCGTATGATGTTGGCGTCAAGGGGCACGTTCTTCTTCCTGCAGTCCTTTATCCAGAACGCGAGTGCAGATTCCATTTTCACAATGGTTTTGTCTCTCACTGTGGACACAGCCTTTGCGGTGCCATAGAATGTCATACTAACACTTTTTTCTTATTTCATTTTTCTTTTCTTTTCTTTATATATCTAACTGTGCTCTCATTCACTTTGAAATGGCGGCCAACTGCAGCGTACTTTTTTCCCTCCTTCAACATATCGAGAAGTTTTCACCTTCTCATCAAGCTTCATTATGGTCTTCTTTCTTTTAGCTTCTTGGCCAGAAGCCTTAGAAGGAGCATGGGCTTTTTGCTGGGGTCATTTTCGGTATGATGCACATAGATATTTGCTGATACGCACAAGAGCTTAGCGTTAACGTTCGCGTATACCCGTAAGTTTCTGCGCAGTGAGGCTGCTGGGTACTAGATGTGCGATACCCACAATTCCATCTCCGCGAAATGGGGCCAGGGTTCAACCAATCAACACCAAGTGTACAACCAATGAGCGACAAGGAAAATGAATGCTGCTCCTGGATTGGCTGCTGTGCAGACAACAGCCAATAGCGTCTTAAATATCATTTCGGTTTGGGTACTGCTCTAAGAAGGCGTCACGCATCATAAGATTTGTTTATCTGCGGAAAGTTGGCTTGGGTAGAGCATCTTTTTAAGAAAACCCGACTTTGTTAACGACATTTTGCTGTGTTTACATGAAAGTATTACAGAACTGTAATATTTGAAAATTAATAAAGCTTTTTTTCATCATAAAGATTTATTTTGTCACGAAAATATACTCATTATGTAGTATGAAAAATACACGTACATGTACGTACTGCGTGCCGCGACAAAAAAATACGTACCCTGCTACAAATATGTATACTATAATCATTGTCTTACGTACTTTAGATATGGTCTGCATACTTTTATTATCATCCTAAAACAATTTATGTACGTATGTACATACATATCATAATTAGAAATCATCTTAAAAATTTCAGAAATGTACAGCCTGCACAATGCGTGCCCAATTGACCCAATACGTATTTATGTAAGTTCAATGGCAGTGTTGCCTCAACTAACGCATGTTTCACTTATTAGATCTGAGTTTTCAGATTTAATCTAGCACCATTGTTTTCCAATTTGCGCGGTCGCGCAATCCTAGGGATTTTTTATGATTATCTAACGTGAAATTTGGCGTGTATCGAAGGTAATGAACAAATTATTAATAATATATTAACACAGTGTTGCTTAAAAATCTGCCCTGACACCAATTTTACAAAAACAACAACTGTCACGTGTGTGACACACCTTTGAATGTCTTGAGACAAACCCTAAGGCTATAATTATAAGATTAGTATAGGGGTTGTTTTTTTCCATTTCCAGTTACGCTTAATCTTCCTACATCCGCCTCCCTGCCCTTGATCTCTCTCTTTTCTACATCTTACAGTTATCCAAGCGAGAGTTTTTTTTTTATGGGATAACATAGGCCCTCCAATTGCTTTTTCATCTGGAAAATATTTATTTTGTATACAATTGCCTTTCTCGGCTGTGAAGTTGATGTCTATCCGTGGCTGTGAGATGACCAGGAATGACATGTAAGTCAGTGTCAAAGTAACTCTACACTTCAGTCAGACCAAAACTTTGTTGCCATATCGTATTCAAGCAATACATATTCTGTTATTGTTTCCTATCTATCATTTTGTGTTAGAGAGAGAGAGAGAGAGAGAGAAGAGAGAGAGAGAGAGAGAGAGAGAGAGAGAGAGAGAGAGAGAGAGAAGAGAGGAGAGATGGCTGTACGTATACGATTGTTTTATTTTTCTCAGTTGCCAAACTCCCTCTGTTATGCTTTATTTCATATTATCTTGCTCACCAATTTATACCTACGATATTTTTATTCAATTCATTACATTAAGATTTATAAGGAATGTCTAATAAACAGAATAACCATATCATTATGAAATGTCCTTGTACGAATAGTAAACACATAAAAATTCGCATCCGCGAATAGCCGGGGATGACCGCAAATAATTATGTATATGTTCCACAGAGAAACCCGCGAATGGGCGAGTCCTTCCGCTCGAATATTTCTAGATAGGTTCCAAAGAAAAATCCGCGAATCCGGAGAACGAATACGGGGGTCCACTGTATATATATGTATATATATATATATATATATATATATATATATAGATATATATATATATATATATATATATATATATATATATATATACATATACATATACATATACATATATATATATATATATATATATATAATATATATATATATATATATATATATATATATATATAATATATATATTATATACAGGCGGTCCCCCGGGTTACGACCGGGTCCGGCTTACGACGTTCCGAGGTTACGATGCTTTTTCTTAAATATTCATTGAAAAATCCGCCCTGGGTTACGACGCTTGTTCCGAGGTTACGACGCTTGTTCCGAGGTTACGACGCTGACGTTTACGACGCTTTTAAAAAACACATACTATGATAAGATAAGAATCCTTTATAGTTTAGCACAGTTTCTCTCTCTCTCTCTCTCTTTGTATTTTCCAACGAAAATAATCACTATAATTCTCTCTCTCTCTCTCTCTCTTTGTATATTTTTCCAACGAAAATATCACTATAATTCTCTCTCTCTCTCTCTCTCGTCTCTCTCTCCGTCTCTCTCTCTCTCTCTCTCTCTCATCTCTCTCTCTCTCTCTCTCTCTCTATCTATACTACAAAGATGTTGTTTTTTAGTATGATAAATAAAGGATTTACTATTTTCAAATATTAATATTAATTTATACAGCAACTATTCAATTCATTTAAAGAAAATCCATAGGGAATTAGTAAGATTTTAGCTTATTTTATTTAAAAAAATTATGGAAGAATGAAGGAAATCCCAGTCTTCTTCAAGTAACTTCCAGTAACCTTTTCTCGAGATTCAGGTACTAAAACTGTCAGATATATCAAGTTCTGTGACAGCCAGGAGAGGGAAGAGCTGCAGTGTTGCAATCACGTGGTCCTGACATTTTCCCCCCACCCTCTCTCTCTCTCTCTCTCTCTCTCTCTCTCTCTCTCTCTCTCTCTCTCTCTCTCTCATTTACTGAGATTCGAGATTTTTTATGTACTTGTACTATTTGTTTTTAATACTTTCAAATAATAATAATAATAATAATAATAACTGTAATTACAAAATTCATATGTGATAGTATTTTAAAGAAATAAAATACGTACTAATCTATCCATGTCACTTTTAATTAAGGTTAACTCTCTCTCTCTCTCTCTCTCTCTCTCTCTCTCTCTCTCTCTCTCTTGCCACACAAGATAATAATGGGTCATAGTGGTAACTCCCTCCCTCTCTTTCGCTGGAAGCGTTATAAGTATTTTTTGAGAGAACAGAGAGAGATAAACACTCTCTCTCTCTCTCTTTTACCGAGATGAAAGAATTTTTATGGTACTAGTATGTAAAATGTTTATTGATAATTTCAGTTATTCAATAATAATAGTAAAACTTTAATTACAAAATTCATAATGGTTGTATTTTGAAGAGATGAAAATGACCTTTCCATTTCACTTTTAAGGATAATTCCTCTTTCTTACTGAGATGAGAGAATTTTTATGGTAGATGCACGTGTTTATTACATTTTCAAATAATAATAATAATAATAATAATAGAAGTAGTAATAATACGATAACTAATTTCAAAAGAAAATTCTTCCCTTTGTCTTTTTCTGTATCAATTTCCCCACCTCAACTCGAGTGACACTCGAGCTTAACAATGCCATACAATTGTCAACGAATTTAATGGTTTTATGTAATCTCTCTCTCTCTCTCTCTCTCTCTCTCTCTCTCTCTCTCTCTCTCTCTCTCTCTCTTACTGAGATGAGATCATTTTCATGGACGTGTATGTAATAAGTTTATCATTAATATTTTCCAATAATAATACTATAAGTACAAAATTCATATCTGAGTATTTTAAATACAATAATCATTCCATTTCTGTCTTTTAAATACTGTAAGGACAACTCTCTCTCTCTCTCTCTCTCTCTCTCTCTCTCTCTCTCTCTCTCTCTCTCTCTCTCTCTCTCTCTCTCCACAAGATACTTGTCATACATTTGGTGTTTCTATTGATAGACAGACAAACATAATTGCACAGTCCTCTCTTTCTCTCTTCTCTGGAGAAATATATGTATTTATGGGAGGGGGAAAAAGTTGCCTACAGACATTCATTTCAATCTATTGAAACCATAAGGAGTTATTTCTCTCTCTCTCTCTCTCTCTCTCTCTCTCTCTCTCTCTCTCTCTCTCTTTCTTGTATTTTAATGAAAATATACAGTAGTAATTTGTGAATACACAGTGTTGCACATGAAACAAGTAAATCAGTGATAATTTTAGAGATACGGCCCTAAGAAAAATTGCAAATTAGTAGTGAAATTTTCCCTGTGGGCATGTTTTCAAGAACGTTGTTCCGGCTTGCGACGATTTCCGGGTTACGAAGCGTCTTAAGAACGGAACCCCCGTCGTAACCCAGGGACCGCCTGTGTGTATATTTACTATATATAGATATATATTATATATATATATATAGATTAGATTTATATATATATATATATAGGTATGATATATATCTATAATATATATATATATGTGTATTATATATATAGATATATATATATATATATATTATATATATATATATATATATATATAAATAAAGGTTTTTTTGCCACGAAGGAAAAAAATTAAAAACGAGTTGGCCGAGTACTTTCGGTCCTATTCGGACCCTTTACTGAGGCATAGCCTCAGTAAAGGGTCCGAAAAGGACCGAAAGTACTCGGCCAACTTGTTTTTTCATTTTTTTCCTTCGTGGCAAAAAAACCTTTTATTTATACATAGCATCACGTTTTATATACTTCGTGATCAAGTCATTCATATATATATATATATATATATATATATATATATATTATATATATATATATATATATATATATATATATATATATATATATATATATATATATATATATATATATATATATATATATATATATAATATATATATATATATATATATATATATTATCATATATATATATATATATATATATATATATATATATATATATAATATATATATATATATATATATATATATATATATATATATGTATATATATATATATATATATATATATATATATATATATATATATATTATATATATATGTATATGATATATATATTTATATATATATATATATATATATATATAGTATATATATGTATATATATATATATATATATATTATATATATATATATATATATATATATATATATATGATATATATGTATATATATATATATATATATATATAGATATGTGTATTATATATATATAATATATATATATGTATATATATACTATATATATATATATATATATTATATATATATATATATATATATATATTATATATATATATATATATATAAAATTATTATATATAATATATATTAATTATATTATATATATATATATATATATATATATATTATATATATACTATTGTATATATATAATATATATAATATTATATATATATATATATAATATATATATATTGTATAGTATTATATATGATATATATATATATTAATATATATATATATATATATTATATATATTATATATATAATAATATATATATATATATAATTTATATTGATAATATATGTATATATGGGTATATTATATATATTATTATTAATATATTAGATATTGTGATTAATAATATAAATATATATAATATGTATTATATATATTAATATATATATATATATATATATAATATATCATTGGACTGGTAAAAAATGTTTCTGTAACAACAGAATTCCATCTAATAAAAGGAGCCCATAAAAACACCAAAATGTAGAGAGAAAAGTACTATATTTCAGAGACTGCTGTCTCTCTCTTCAGGTATATGAATGAGAAAAGTTTACAGAAAAGGTGGTATTTATACCAAGAGATTCGTCCACAAGCAAGCCAATTTAGGTCACCCCCGCTGATAATCTTCCTTTAATCTTCTTAAGCGATGGTTGAATGAACACTGCGTCGACGATATCTGATATCCAATTCCCTTTTGAGATGTTCATTACCTGCTTCTCTTTTATTAAGGCCGATTCCATCATTTGACTCTTGTACCGGCAGTTGCTGCTATAAATTACACGTGACATATTCCAGTTTATTCTATGGTTATGTTCATTTATATGGTTGAAAATAGCCGAGTTCTGTTGTCCATACCTAACTGACCGTTTGTGTTGTATTAATCTCTGGGGAAGTGATTTACATGTAAATCCGATGTAAGATTGGTCACAGTCCTGGCATGGGATCTCATATACCCCAGAGTCTTTGGGAGATGTCTTTTGTTGGACGTTAATCAGGGATTTGGCTAAGGTATTTGGGTAGGTAAATGCAAAAGGGTTGGATTTCCCAAGGGTGTGAGTTACTCTCTTAATCGTCTCCAGGTGGGGAATTTTTATTTTATTGTTGGGTGTGTCTCTGGTCTTGTCTTTAGGGGGTCGGTAGAAAATTACGTTTGCTTTTTGAATTGCTTTCTCAATTATATGGTCAGGATACTTTAAAGATGAAAGTTGCTTGCGAATTAGTTCAAATTCTTTTTCCAGGAAATCTGGGGAACAAATTCGTAAGGCTCTTAAGAATAGGTTGCTAGCTACACCTATCTTGATAGTATTGTCATGATAGCTAAAGTAGTGAATATATGAAAGTGAGAACGTTGGTTTTCTGTATATGGTAAATTTGTATTCTGTCGTGTCTCTGATTATTAAAACATCAAGAAAAGGAATTTTGTTGTCTGTTTCCCATTCAACTTTAAATTTGATGCTGGGCACTAATGCGTTTAATTTTGAGAGGAATTCATTAAAATTACCCCACTTATTATCCCAAAATGTTAGTATGTCATCCACGTATCTCATCCACAGTTTTTATGGGCTCCTTTTATTAGATATATATATATATATATAATATATAGATATATATATCTATATATATATATATATACCTACATACTACAGTGGTCCCCCCATATTTGCGGGGGATACGTACCAGACCCCACCCCCCCGTGAATAGTTAGAATCCGCGAATATTTAGAACCCCTATAAAAATGCTAAAAACAGCCTATTTTGTTAGTTAAAACTCCAGAAAAACCCACTAAAAATGTTCCTACATGGTTTTTTTAATAGTTTTATCACAAAAAGTGCATTTTATGATGAAATTCATCAAAAAAAACCCAGGAATTTGTTGATATTTATCATAGAAAAATACCGCGAACTGCGCGAATTTTCCGCGAATAATGCAGGTAAAAGTTCCCGAGAGAAATCGCGAATGTGTTAGTCCGCGAATCTGGGGAACGCTAATACGGGGGGTACCACTGTATATATTATATATATATATTATATATATATATATATATAATATATTATATATATATATATATATATTATACTATAACCATAGGTTTTTTCTGATAATTTGATATGGGGGAAATATTTTACTGGTTTTATTCATTCTTCCATGATCAATTGACTACCATAACTATTATTGGTCTCAGGCATTCCCATGTGAATACAGGCAGTCCCCGGGTTACGACGGGGGTTCTGTTCTTGAGACGCGTCATAAGCCGAAAATCGTCGTAAGCCAAAAATCGCCGTAAGCTGGAACATTGTCAAAAATCCTAAGAAAACCTTACTTTTAATGCTTAAGGTGCATTCAAAATTATGTAAACTGCATTCTTATTGCATTTTTCATAAAAAAAAAAACCTTTAAATATTGATTATTTTGCATTTTTGTGTCATATTTCATTTGCCAGATCAGCGTTTGTAGGCGTTGTAACTCTGGAACATGCGTCATAGCCCTGGAACATGCATCGTAACCCTGGAAATAATTTCTGATGAATATAATTGAAAAACGTTGTATCCTCGGAACGTCGTAAGCCGAGACCGTCGTAACCTGGGGACTGCCTGTAGAGAGTTTTCGGACATTCTTGCCCAACCAAAATTTAGGTTTCACAGAAGAACAAAGGCACTCATGATTTGGTAACTGCCACAGTTTGTTCATGATCATGTAGAGGTATATACCACCTGTGTCATGCATAGAGTCCTCATAGGTTGATTATGTTTTCAGTGATCCAAGAGTTTTGATTGTTTTTCTTCTCGTGAAAATGTCATAAACATGTTTCCAGGGAATGTCCACACTTGTATGTAGTATTCATAAATTTGTCAGGAGGTGCTGAATATTACCCTGACCCTGGCAGGTGAAATGTAATCACTCCACTAGCGCTGTCAGCATCATCATCATTATCGTTCATCTTATCACTAAAGGTTTTCCTTTCACCTAGTGAAATATATGATGAATTCTCTCTGCTCTGTATTGTCTTGTGAATTTCTTCCCGAGTTCCCATCTGGTCCAAGTCTTAGAGCCTCTTGGTGATTTCATGGGCCCTCTGCTGGTCTTTGCCCTGCTAATTCCATATTTACTTGAGTTTTTTTTCTCTCCATTTCTTTTCACACAAACCATTCCGGTCTTTAAGATCTCCATACTCTCTAATGTCTGGTCACCACTTGACTGGAATTTCCTTATTTGTATCAAAATCTAAAGAAAGAACCATTTGCAAGTAAAAAGCTTTCATTAGATATTGCACGAGAGACATGTTCCTGAAAGAATACTTGGTATACCAGCTCATGAGGTTTATCAGACTTCAAGGCTAGACTGCCATATCCATGAATTACCACCTTGTCTGTTCAGAAAAAAACTATTGTAATCTACTTCCTTCTTAGTCAGTTATTCATATTTAAAATACCTCACTCACTCCAGTGGTTCTTTTGTCTCAGTGTGACACATTGATGAACAAACGTGAAAAAAATGTACGTAATGCTTTTATATTACAGTAATACCCCGAACTTACACGATTCGATTTGTGCGAGTTCACAATAGCGTGAACTTTTCATCGAAACCTAAGTAATTATTATACACGAGTTCTTCACAATAGAGCAAACATTTGAGAACCCTCCAGAAACAATGCAAAACCCTGCAAAAGTGTTTGTTTAATTTATTATGCAAATTTTAAGATTTTACAGTTTTTCTGTATAAAATATTTATTTAAAATATGTTATTTTTATTTTTGTACATGCATTCAGTTAGTGCATATACGTACTTTTATAAGATGTGATACCCACTCTCAAAGTTACTGCACTTTTCAAAGATGATATTCCTTCAGAAACTATTTCATTTCTGAAGTACGTACTAATATACTACAATTAGTATAATTTTTCATGCTTCTAAGTGTAAAATCAGTACAGAGATTTTGTGTATGCTATTTATATTTTTGAAAATAATACAAAGGCAGTAGATAATTCAGTATTAGTCACTATATAAGAACTCCATGATGAACTAGTAAAACATCAGAGTTGTCGTTCTGTGAAAATTACTTTCTTAACCTCAGAGAAAAGTGCTAGTACAATCTGTATGTACTATGTTACGTAATTACAGCACATACAGTTAATGTACTCTCAGAAGATGTGATCCCATTCGCACTTTTTAAAAGATGATATCCTCCAGAGTTTTACCTCACATGACATGTATTTCTCTCTCTCTCTCTCTCTCTCTCTCTCTCTCTCTCTCTCTCCTCTCTCTCTCTCAATCCTCTCTCTCTCTCTCTCTCTCTCCCCCACCAACAACACACAACACACACACACACACACACATAGTTAGCTCTCACACTAGTTCATGATTTTAAATTGATTTAATTTTACCTTCACCCTCTGCAAACAGTTCTTATGTACATACATGTCTTTATTTTATTTTATTGTGTGACTTCATTATGACTGACTTATAAAGTTTACCTAGATGCAAAGAAAACTTTTACTCTGACAGAAAAAGGAAATGGCATCCCATGAATTACGGGTAACGTTAAGTGTATGTACGTAAGTGGATACGTATGTAATAGTAGTTACTGTAACTATTTTTATGCCAACCTGTTATTCCTTTTTTAAGGGTAATGTACTTATTAAACTAACTTTTTAAACTAACTTTTAAATCAAATCACAGTAACTTGAATTTCATTTAAAAGTTAGCCTAATACTTAGGGAGCATGATTAGGGTCATATTTAGTGTTCAAACTAGATGTAAGCATTTATTAGCTATTTCAGAGACTGTGCCAAACTTATGCAAAACTTCCCTTTGCACGAGGGGGTCTGGAACCTAACCTCGCGTAAGTTCAGGATATTACTGCACAAATTTTTACAAATAGTTCCCAAGTTACAGCTAAGTACAATCCATGATGAATGGTGAGAATCTTGCAATAACGCTTTGGTTGCATGTGCCAGTAGACAAGTTGAGTTTTTTACTCTTAGTAAACTTCATTTCACTCAGTTTTTTCCCCACTTCCTGACCCATCATTCTAAGATTTCAAGTTAAGCTATAAAAATGCAAGCTGTTTATAGAACTTATTTAGGGAAATATGATCTATTTGGATTTTCTGCATTTAAAAATATTATGTATTTCTTTCATGTGAAATAGATAGATGATATTTTACTTGGATGTAAATTTTTTATGCAGGGCTTGTAATAAATGTATGTTCATATACTTGCAGGATATAATCAGTCATAAGGACTTCATCAATAGCGTAACTTACAATGGAGAGAGTGGAAGCTTGGTAGCATCTACTGGAGATGATCTAACAGCTCTTGTTTGGAATTCAACCACAAATAATGTATTTACTAAATTCTTCCTCTCTTCACCAGGTCAGTGATTAAAGTAGCTTCAGTATGTCTATGATTTTTTTCCTTTCTGATAGATTATGACGTTTCTGTCAATTATTATAGATTATGACGTTTCTGTCAATTATTATAGATTATGATGTTTCTGTCAATAATTACAAAATGTATACTCATTTGCTTCTTTCAACTGTTGTCTGTTGTTATTAAAATTCTTGTCTTGGCATTCAAGCTTTTGTCAAGGGAGGTTATTTCAGGAGTCACAAACCCATCTTGTTGTATATCTTACAAAATTTAGTAGGATGGGGTTGGAGTGACAGCATTTGCTCATGCTCGTTGCCTTTTCTGTCAGAGTAGATTTGACATACTGGTCCTACCACCATTGTCATGTGCACATGCAAGTACTGCCTATATAATGTTGTAATCTCTTGAATCAGAGTACATCATAATGGAAGTTTGAAGAAAGAATTTTGATTTGCTAAAGCAAATGCTTGCAAAGAAATATTCTCTGGTGGGCTGTCAATTTACAGTAATACCTTGAGATACGAGTTTAATTCGTTCTGTAACTGAGCTCGTTAAGTCAATCTACTCATATGTCAAACAAATTTCTCCTATTTAAAATAACTGAAATAGATTTAATCCGTTCCAGCCCTGTGAAACATCCGCAAACCATCCTAGATTATGAAAAGACATGTTTTTAATTTTGAAACACACCTGTATACTTTACCAATGCATAACAAAATATATGAAATAAAAGAAAACGTGTTATTTAGTACTGTATTCTTACCTTGGAGACAGACAAGTGCAGCTAACGGAGGTGAATGGCGGAGGAGGAGGGAGGGAGGAAGCGATGCAGGCATTGTAGACACGTAAACTAAAACAGTACTTTCTTAACACAGTTTAAACTAAAATTGTATTTTCTTTACTTTAAATAAAACTAAAACTGCACCTTCCTCTCACCACTTTCATTTATATTCACTTTTTTCAGCCCCATGTTGGCACACAAAAAAGTTCAGTAAAAATTGCAAAAAGATGAAAAAAACGAGTACAGCGCACAAGATCCGACTTGATTGTGTGGGTAACGTGAGAATGAATAAGATGCTGGTCGCACTGATGCTGGACCCGTGCACACTAACTAGCGGCAGCCTCCCAAAACACTCGTATCTTGGAATTCCACTTGTATCTCGAACAAAAATATGGACCGAGTTGCAGCTCGTATCTCAAAAAATGTGTATGTTGGGCTGCCCGTATCTCAAGGTATTACTGTACTTAATCTTAGTTTTTTGCAATTCTTAACTAAAATCTTCTCTGCTGTCAAGATACAGTATGGTCCCTAATTATGTGAGAATTTGGTTGATCCACGGCCTCGCAGAATTGGAAATTTGCAGATTTTGAAACACATACATTATGGGAATAATTCCATTAGGGTCAAGGCAAACGGCAACTTACCCAGTCAAACTTTTCTATACTACCCATTTTCAATACTTTCTATGTACTATACTGTAATTTTCCCTAATATGAAATTGTTCTTATGGATAAATAAAACATCATAAAGGTTTTAATAACTAGAAAAAGTTTAAAATTACACACAGGATGGTGAAAACTCCCGCAAGTAAACAATGCCACCATTGGGTGCAAGTGCACTGTAAGATACAGTCATTTCCTTTAAAAAATCTTATGGATAAAATTTCCTCTACCTATCCTCTGCCAAAAAACCTTCAAACTCCTCGATCACATCCTCCGTGAAGAGTTCTTCTGCTCAAGGAAGGCTTTGTGAACCATTTGAGGTTTAGGGGACGCCAGATCTTGCATGCCTTCACTCCTGTTAGGCCTAACAAACTTGGTTAACACTCACGAGCGCCTGTCTCAGTTTCTTTGTCCGGCACGTTCACTATGTAATCATTTTCATATAAATTTATTTATTCTACGATAAAAAAGAATTGATGAAAATTCAAAATTTGGTATGAAATTACAATTTCTTAAAGAGAAATGATAAAAATTCAAAATTCAACATGAAATGACAGTTTCTTGAAAAGTTTTGATTGAATGATTCATTCTCTCTCTCTCTCTCTCTCTCTCACTCTCTCTCTCTCTCTCTCTCTCTCTAAACACATCTGGTTCTCTGTTAACCCTTAAACGCCTAATGGACGTATTTTACGTCGACATTTTTTGTCTCTCGGGTTCCGACTGGACGTAATTTACGTCGACATATAAAAGTTTTTTTAAAAATTCGCAGAAAAATACTTATAGGCCTACCAGCCGAAAACTTTTCAATCAGGCGCCTTGGGGGATGCTGGGAGTTCACGGATCAAGGTGTTGTTTTGTTTACAATCGTTACGCAGGCGCGCAAGCGTGAATTTCTTTCTTATCGCACTAAAAAGTATCAGTGACACATCTCGGAAATTATTTTGTCACTTTGACATAATTTTTGCACCATTTTTGATTAGCCATTACATGAAGTATTATATATGAAAATGTGTGCAATTTCATGTAGAATACAACTAAAAATACTCATGATTGTAGCTTTTATCAGTTTTGAAATATTTTCATATAAATAACAATAAGTGCCAAAATTTCAACCTTCGGTCAACTTTGACTCTACTGAAATAGTCGAAAAACGCAATTGTAAGCTAAAACTCTTATATTCTAGTAATATTCAATCATTTACCTTCATTTTGCAACAGATTGGAAGTATCTAGCACAATATTTTGATTTATGGTGAATTTATGAAAAAAAAAAAAATTTCCTTGCGTCCGCGCGGTAACTCTTCCGAAAAAATCTCATGTGCGATTGTTGTAATGTTTCCACCATTTTAAAGTAGCCGTTACATAAAGTTTTATATATGGAAATGTGCGCAATTTCATGCACAATACAATTAAAAACAACCCATGGTTGTAGCTTTTATCAGTTTTGAAATATTTTCATATAAATAACGATAAGTGCCAAAATTTCAACCTTCGGTCAACTTTGACTCTACCGAAATGGTCGAAAAACGCAATTGTAAGCTAAAACTCTTATATTATAGTACTATTCAATCATTTACCTTAATTTTGCAACAAATTGGAAGTCTCTAGCAAAATATTTTGATTTATGGTGAATTTATGAAAAAAAAAAAAAAACTTTTTCCTTACGTCCGCGCGGTAACTCATCCGAAAAAATCATATGTGCGATTGGCCATAATGTTTACACCATTTTAAATTAGCCGTTACATAAAGTTTTATATATGAAAATGTGTGCAATTTCATATAGAATACAACTATAAATAATTGAAAGTTGTAGCTTTTCTCATTTTTGAAATATTTGCATATAAATCACGATAAATAGAAAAAAACCCACATTCGGTCAACTTTGACTCTACCGAAATAGTAGAAAAACGCAATTGTAAGCTAAAACTCCCACAGTCTAGTAATATTCAGTCTTTTATCTTCATTTTAAAACAAATTAGAAGTCTCTAGCACAATATTTAGATTTATGGTGAATTTTTAAATAAAACTTTCCTTCCCTCCGCGCGCGGATTCTCCGCCGCAAATCTCCGAAATGCGTACGTCGCATTATCATAATATTTGCTCCGTTTCATATTAGGCATTTCATAGAGTTTTATATATGAAAATGTGTGCAATTTCATGTAGAATAAAACAAAAAATAATTGAAGGTTGTAGAGTTTCTCATTTTTAAAATATTTACATATAAAAAAAATATTTAAAAAAATTCGACATTCGGTCAACTTTAACTCGTCCGAAATGGTCAAAAACTGCAATTGTAAGCCAAAACTCTTACAGTATAGTAATATTCAGTCATTTATCTTCATTTTGAAACAAATTGGAAGTCTCTAGAACAATATTTAGATTTATGGTAAATTTTTGAAAAAAAACATTTTTTACGTCTGCGTGTTACGAATTCATGCATCATTTTGTGATAATATTTTCTCTGTGTTGCTTTGATCGTTTTACAATGTGTTATATACCAAAATGATTGCAATTTACTGTATAATACAATGAAAAAAATTAACTCATTAGCTTTAACCGTTTTGCTCTTAGCTTGATTTGAATACAATTATATATGAAATTTCGTTTTCGCGCTATCATATATCGCATTATTTATATATGATAATGATATTTTTTTCATTTCTGATGGCTGTATACTAAACTTCAAGCAATGCCAAAAAAAAGGAGCCAAAAATGAACTTTTAATCTTGAAAACTAGGCATGCTGTAATTTTTTGAAAAAAATATTTTTTTTGCTTTGGCGCTCACTCCGAGACCCCCTCAGCACACAGGAGACGATTTTTATTATACCCCTTAGGCGTTAAAGGGTTAATCACTTTTACTAGTCATTGTCATCAAAACTTATTTCAATAATAGAAAAAAATAAATGATCAAATGCCAACAGTTAGTCAAAACAAGTTAACCTAGAAAAAAAAGTTCTTAACTCATGTTCAACAATGACGGATTTCAAGTTGTCGACTGTTGCCAAAATGGAAGTTGCTCTTTCCTTCGTCTTTAACTTAAGGGCAAGCCTTTTAGTTTTTAGAAAATAGGTCTTCCTCTTCAGCTTCTAAGCAGTTGCATACATGATGTGGATGATCAGAATACACTTCGCAGATCTGAATAATACGTATGGCGATGATGATGATACCGATCATTCATAAACACTGCGCTATGATGTCACAAATGCATGAGGCGGAGCCTTCCGTCTTAGTTAATGGCTGAGCAGAAGTCTTCAGAATACACTTGCAGATCTGAATAATACCTATAGTGAGGATGATAATACCAATTATTCATAAACACTGCCCTATGATATCACAAATGCGTGAGGCGGAGACTTCCGGCTTATCTAATAGCTGAGCAGAAGCCTTCAGAATACATTTGCAGATCTGAATAATACCTACGGCGATGATGATACCTATCATTCAGAATACACTTTGCAGATCTGAATAATGTGTATGAGGATGGTGATGATACCGATCATTCATACATACTGCAGTATGACGTCACAAATGCGTGAGGCAGAGCCTTCTGTCTTAGCTAATGGTGAGCAGGAAATCTTTCTCTCGCAATTCCCCTTGGAGGAATAATAGTTTTTTCCTCCAAACATTCCCTCCCCCCTTCTCTCAGATACCAGCAAAACCCCCCACCCTAAAATACTTGAAAAGACAATAGATCCTATATGTTTTGCGGCACATGACTCGCAGACTTTGAACGGCTTTGCAGATACAGAAAATCTATTTTTGAGAACTAGCGACTGCATAAAAAGGGAATCGCACAATTCGAACATGCATAATTCAGGACCGGACTGTACTTATATTCTTCATCTTGAAGAATATTATCTGTATCCTACATTCTTTTCCTGCAAAATTTTTTATGTAATTTATAATTAGCCCAGGTGTGCTGCTATGTGACTCAGCATACACATCACTCTGGGGTAATGAACTAAGCTCGTTGAGGTTACGGTGACCAAAACCCCATTCATAGAGGTGACTTCTTTCCAATCATTTTGAAGAGGATGGGGCACAAGCATTATTAAACAACAATTGTAAATCATCAAATAATTTATCCAGTCATCACAGCAATACTTTGGTCCATCTGCTTATGGAGTGCAGATGAAAGAATCCTTTAACTTAATCACCCTTGTCTGTCGGGTGCCAATTGGACGTATGGTACATCGATGAAAAAGTTTTTGAAAAAATTTGCGGAAAAATAGTTATAGGCTTACTAGGCGAAAACATTTGAATCATGCGCCTTGGGGGATGCTGAGAGCTCACGGATCAAGGCGTTGTTTTGTTTACAATCGTTACCCAGGCGCGGAAGCGCGAATTTCTTTCTTCTTGCACTAAAAAGCATCAGCTACACGTCTCTGAAATTATTTCGTCACTTTGACATAATTTTTGCACCATTTTAAATTAGCCGTTGCATGGAGTATTATATATGAAAATGTGCGCAATTTCATGTAGAATACAACTAAAAACAACTTATGGTTGTAGCTTTTATCAGTTTTAAAATATTTTTATATAAATAACGATAAGTGCCAAATTTCAACCTTTGGTCAACTTTGACTCTACCGAAATGGTCGAAAAACGCAATTGTAAGCTAAAACTCTAATATTCTGGTAATATTCAATCATTAACCTTCATTTTGCAACAAATTGGAAATCTCTAGCACAATATTTCGATTTATGGTGAATTTATGAAAAAAACTTTTTCCTTACGTCCGCGCGGTAACTCTTCTGAAAAAATCATAAATTTTTTCGTCCGATTGTCGTAATGTTTGCACCATTTTAAATTAGCCGTTAAATAAAGTTTTATATATGAAAATGTGCGCAATTTCATGTAGAATACAACCAAAAACAACCCATGGTTGTAGCTTTTATCAGTGAAATATTTTAATAGAAATAACGATAAGTGCCAAAATTTCAACTTTCGGTCAACTTTGACTCTACCGAAATGGTCAAAAAACGTTATTATAAGCTGAAACTATTACATTCTAGTAATATTCAATCATTTACCTTTATTTTGCAGCAAATTGGAAGTCTCTTGCACAATATTTCGATTTATGGTGACTTTATGAAATAAACTTTTTCCTTACGTCTGCGCGGTAACTTCTGAAAAAATCAGAAATTTTTTCGTCCGATTATCATAATGTTTGCACCATTTTAAATTAGCTGTTACTTAAAGTTTTATATATGAAAATGTGCACAATTTCATGTAGAATACAATAAAAAAAACCCATGGTTGTAGTTTTTATCAGTTTTGAAATATTTTCATGTAAATAACGATAAATAGAAAAAATTCGTCCTTCGGTTAACTTTAACTCGACCGAAATGGTCGAAAACTGCAATTTTAAGCTACAACACTTACAGTCTGGTAATATTCAATCAATTACCTTCATTTTGCAACAAACAGGAAGTCTCTAGCACAATATTTTGATTGATGGTGAATATTTGAAAACAGCTTTTTTTTACATCCGCGCGTTACGAATTCGTGCATCATTTTGTGATAATATTTTCTCTGTGTTGCCTTGATCGTTTTACAATGTGTTATATACCAAAATGAACACAATTCAGTGTACAATACAACAACAAAAATTAACTTGTTAGCTTTAACCGTTTTGCTCACAGCTCGATTTGTATACAATTATATATGAAAATTTTTTTTTGCGCTGTCATATATCCCAATATTTGTAAATGATAATGATATTTTTTTTTCATATCTGATGGTTGCATACTAAACTTCAGGCAATGACAAAAAAAAGGAGCCAAAAATGAACTCTTAATCTTGAAAACTAAAAGTGCTGTGATTTAAAAAAAAAAACATTTTTTCCGCTATGGCGCTCACTCATGAACGCCGCCGGCATACGGGAGTTTTTAAAATACCGCTTCGGCTTTTAAGGGATAGTACCCTCTCTCTTTCTAGGAAGAGTAACACTTTAAGCTCCTCAATTCCCACAAGAGCCACTGGTCTTTAGACCTGTTTAATACATATGTACTACACACAAGTTTATACCACTTGACCCCTACATGAGCCACAAATCAGGTGTTGTACTTTTTTAATACTCTAAACTTGTATATTGTTTGCCCACAACACTCAAGGACATATGTTGTGGTATGATGGTGTAATTGTGGAGAGTGTAATAATATAGCCTAATTAGGGAGTATTTACATATATTTCTACAGTAGAGCCCCAGACCTCAACGATAATCCGTTCCAAAAGAGGCATCGAAATTTGATTTTTTTGAGATCAGGATCAATATTTTCCATAAGAAATAACTGAAAATGGATTAATCCGTTCCTAACCTCCCATTACTACCCTAACCTTACCTTATTATAAAAACAGTACACATAAATTACAATTAAACAAGTTCAGAGTTAAACAAATATCATATTAGGCATATATTTTTATTTTTAAATTGCATACTGTATAAAGAAACTGGCCTACGTCCAATGTGGCTGTATTACCAATGGTTGACCGCGCCCCATAGGTTAGCTAATAATGTGGCGGGATCACAAGCTCAAAAGCAAGCGAGCAAATTCCCCCCCACATAAACTTAACCAGTCCAGCTACCAAACTCATCTTCGGTAACACTTTTCTCCTCACACTACAGAATACACGCAGAACAATTGACCCACCTACAAAAAAAAAAAAAAAAAAAAAAAAAAAAACACACACACACACACACACATGTACTCACCCAGCTTCAGATACTCCTGGCTCTGCTGTGCTGTCTGCCGTTCAAGGTCACTGAGACACCAACAGCAACAACTAAGAACCACAACCCAACAACCCAGGACCACAACTCAACAACACAACAACAAACCAGGAACACAACCACAACACAATAAACCAGGAACACAACCACAACACAACAAACCAGGAACACAACCACAACACAACAACAATACATCACCCAAGGACCACAACTCAACAACACAGCAAGCCAACAAGGAACACAACCACAACTCAACAACAAACAAGGAATACAACCACAACAAAAGACCACTGCATAATCACCAACACAAAAAGGCAACACACACCCACTAACAACACCAAGGAATCACAACAGCTCACCAACAACAACCCTCAACAACTCACAACCACACCAAGAAGCCACAACAGCTCCCCAACAACAACAACAACCCTCAACCACAATAACTCACATATAACTTAACAGAAACTCACAAGCACAACAAATCTAACAACACAGGCACAACAACTCCAAAGCAACAAAATCAAACTTAACATGAACTTAACCAATAAATCAATAACACACAACTGACTTTCAATGCCTCCAACACTATTCACAGACTACTGCCAACACTACCGATCTTTACAGGCTTTGCCTAAAGACTGACTGAAACATAGAACTCTAACAACTAACACCAGCTGCACCAGCAGTCAACCCAGAACTCACCAACAGCCAGTCTAATCGTTAACCATCCAACCACCAATTACCTCTCTCTCTCTCTCTCTCTCTCTCTCTCTCTCTCTCTCTCTCTCTCTCTCTCTCTCTCTCTCTCTCTCTCTCTCTCTCTCTCTCTCTCTCTCTCTCTCTAGGACATTGTCAAATGGAACTCCATAACTCTTCCATATTTCCTCCCCCGTTATATTTGACAACATCTCCTTACACTCGCAACACCCACACTAAACAGCCTTCCGCAACACCCACAGATGCTAAGACGCAGTCCCCCTGGATCTTGTTTGAGGGCCTTCATACACACACTCAGTTACACCGCCCTCCACTTCTACCAGATCACTTCCAGTCAGACTCCCATTACCATCTCCTTCACTACTATCCTCCCAAATCCCATTCACTATCTCATCTACCCCTTCCAACTCTTGTCCTAATATCTCTTGTAACTCTACCATAAAATCACTAACCTCATTTACACTCCTGCCAAACTCCTGAAGAGACTCATTCAAACTGCCAACCACGTCCTTACCACCTGATTCCATTCCTGCTGAAATCTCACTAAACCCTGACAATTCAAACCCACACACACTATATAAGTATCATTCTTCCCCTCAATGTCATCCGTATTACATGCCTTATCCACTATTGTTACCATAACACTAACCCCTCTATCATGCAGCTGACGTTTCTCCCTTTCATTCCTTTTCCTTACCTTCTTCCACTTTCTTCCATACTCAGCTAACACTAACTGCCAATCTCCCAGACCCATTTGTTCACTGATGCTTGGCTCGCATTTATTCACTCCATACCACTCACTCATCACATTCTCCTGAAAATTCTGTCACATACTAGAGGACCCACCCAACTGAATGCCATTAACACCTAGTTTCCCGAATTCCCAGCCTGACTCATCATCTTTCACCTACACACACTCGCTACATGACCTTCCATTCCACATTCAACACACTTTGCACGTGGCTCCTTACACATCCTAGCATAATGCCCACTTTTTCCACAATTACCACAAACCTCGTTCACACGGGTACCCCGACATCCACTAGCTATGTGCCCTACCTGTTCACACCTGTAACATTTAATATCCCTATCTTTCTTACACTCGCTATCTAAATGCCCCTGTTGCCTACACCCGAAAAACGCTCCTAATGTCCACCGACATTCATTCTTCTTGTGTCTTGGCTTACCACACCTGTAACACTGCTGCTCTCGCTCACAACTAACTGACCCTACTCTACCAATACTCGCACTAATGTCTCTTTTAGGGCTAACTACACTCATGTTACTTGCCCTAACACTCCCTATAGCTCTTAAACTCTGGTATAACCTCGACTACTTCAGTCCTAACACTAACACTACTCTCTTTCATACGCCTATCTAACTCGTAATCCTCTACTATCTCTAAAATGTCGTTCCACGTCAACCTTTCATTCGTCCATCGCATTTTCTCCTTATGTTTTAGATTCATAAACTCGTATATGCTCTCTGGTACAGTCGCCAACAACTTTCACACTAACTCCTTACACTCATTTATCCCTTCATCCCCCAACTTTTTCGTGGCTAACGTTTCTAACCTGCACACATACATCGACAACGACTCACCAACATTCATTCTTGCCTCTTCAAAATCATGCTTTCTCCTATATCTAACACTACTCTTTATCCTCTTTGCCTGTTCTACAATCCTGGCTTTCACACTCTCATACGGCACATTCCCTACACTCATCATTACCCCATACATACTCAACAAAAATCCTGTCAAAAAGCTACCTAACTCTCTTGCCCAGATTCTTTTGTTATCCCCATACTTTGCCTCACAATACTTTTCATATTCCTTAAAAAAGTCCCCTATGTCCCTACTACCATATTCCTCATATTGTGCATATTGGGGTACCTCTCTCATATACACAGCCCTTCGTACTTCCTGCTCACTCTCACTCTCATTTTTGCTACTTCCATTCACACAGTGAATCCACTGCCATACTCATGTCCATACTCTTGACTACGCTTTTCTTACCCTTCTACTTTCTACCCACCTGTTTCCACTCACGGCTATCTAAATCACTCTCAGCCCTTTCCCCAATGTATTCAGTCCTAGTCTCATCCTGTCCGTTACCTTTACTAACCTTCTTTTCCTTAGTCTTCTTCTTTTCCTCAGCCTCCTTCTTATTCTTGTCCTCAGGTTTATCCTTATCCTGTGTCTTCCCCTTCTTTCCCTTACTTATCACAGCCAAATCACCTTCGTCATTCGTACTCTCATCCACCTGTTACTTCACTTTCTTAATCACTCCTGGCCCATCACAAGACCCAGTAGGCCTACCTCTTACAGCTCCCTCTCCCATGAATCCCTTCATCATTTCCTGCATCATCTCTTGCACTGCATTCATCATTACCCCGAATTTTTTGTCCATTTTCTCAACCATTCTCTCTTCTGCTCCTTTCACCTCTTCTTTCATCTCTTCTTTCATTTCCACTTTCGCACTCCTTAGCATTCCTTTCATTTCCTCGAACTCACTCTTCAGCTCCTCACACTCCACCCTCAACCTGTCATTCTCCACTTCCAATCTTTCCTTAGCTTCCCTCACCAACTGCAACTCCTCCTTCAGCCTCTCCATCTCCTTCAACACTTCCATCCTCACTTTCTCCACCAATCACACAACTCGCTACCCCAATCGTCCTGGAGCTGCCACACCAACAGTCCCTGTTTGGGCGTCAAAAAATAATGTGGCGGGATCACAAGTTTAAAAGCAAGTGGGCAAATCTCCCTAACATAAACTTAATCAATCCAGCTACCAAACTCACCTTGATTCACACTTTCTTCTTTACACTTCAGAATCACTCAGGACAATTGACCCACCTACACAAGAACAAAAAAAAAAACACAAACACATGTACTCACCCAGCTCCAGATACTCCTGGCTCTGCTGTGCTGTCCGCCAGTCAAGGTCACTGAGACACCAACAACAACAAACAACCCAGGACCACAACCCCACAACTTCAACAACACAGCAAACCAACAAGGAACACAACCACAACTCAACAACAAGGAACACAACCACAGCAAAAGACCACTGCACAATCACCAACACAAAAAGGCAACACACACCCACTAACAACACCAAGGAATCACAACAGCTTACCAACAATCACCCTCAACAACTCACAACCACATCAAGAAACCACAACAGCTCCCCAACAACAACAACAACAACAACAACAACACCACCCTCAACCACAACAACTCATATAACTCAACAGAAACTCACAAGCACAACTCCAAAGCAACAAAATCAAACTTAACATAAACTTAACCAACAAATCAATGACTTACAACTGACTTTCAATGCCTCCAACACTATTCACAGATCGCTGCCAACACTACCGATCTTTACAGACTCTGCCCAAAGACTGACTGAAACACAGAACTCTTAACAATTAACTCCAGCTGCACCAGCAGACAACCCAGAACTCACCAACAGCCAATTCAATTGTTAACCATCCAACCACCAATTACCCTCTCTCTCTCTCTCTCTCTCTCTCTCTCTCTCTCTCTCTCTCTCTCTCTCTCTCTCTCTCTCTCTCTCTCTGACATTGTCAAATAGCACTCCCATAACTCCTCCATACTACTACGTAGAATGCAGAGTAATGGGTAGGCACAAAACTTGTTTCTAACATAATAAAACATTGAAAAACAAGCCTAACTATTATAGTATACCCAGTAAAATTAATGAAATATTAACATGAATCCAAATTATGTTTATCATAACTTATGAAAATTTGCCTACATAACGTCAGGAGCTTGTAGCATGAGCGGATGTAAACAAACCTGTGCAAAATAGGGATGCGTTTTCTATGGCGGAAAATTACTAACCTCTTCTTTACCAGGAAGCTGAACCAAGCGTAAAGATTGCATTCGTTTCTGAACCGCACACGTACTAAACATTGCTTTCACTTGCGAAGAAATTCACAATCTCGTAAAGAACAGTCTATGTCATAAAAATCCATACTTATGTAATAAAACAGAATATTACTATGTAAAATATACACATTTTCTAACACCATTCAGTGTTTATGTTAACACTGTTGATGTTGAAAGCCTTTGTATATTTTTCATCCCTCACTATTAATTGTGGATTTTTATGATACATCGCTCTCACTACCAAATCTCAGAACGGTTTGTGAAAGTCTTTGTATATTTTTCATACTTTACTATTAATTATCAATTTTGTACATGAACTTCCCTGCCAGATATATACATAGCTTACGACTCTGACGTCACGACAGAAAATTCAAAACTCGCGGCACACGCTACAGGTAGGTCAGGTGATCTACCTTACCCGCCGCTGGGTGGCAGGTGTAAGAACCAACCCCCCTTTCCAGTCAGATTTTTCTCTGTCGCCGGCTTAACAGCACCTGTTGTTAAGTCCTCTCGATAGTGGATTTATTCTCGTCGCCGACGATTCTTGGATTGACTAATTTGGCGATGTACCCTTTGTTCGTTGGCTTGGCATACACTATTTTGAATCGTTTTTTGGATTGTTCTTTGTTTATTTCTCATAATGGCTGATTCTGAACTTAAGAAATCTTCGATGTTTAGAGTATGTTCGAAGAGTGAATGTAAGGTGAGGCTTCCTAAAGCGTCTTTAGACCCTCACAGCGTGTGTATGAACTGTAGGGGGAATGAATGTTCTTTCGTTAACCCTTGTCAAGAGTGTGAAAGGTTGGATGAGGACGGATGGAAGTCTCTTTCTTCCTACTTAAGGAAGTTAGAGAAGGATAGAGCGCGTAAGGCTTCTTCCAGGAGTTCAAGTAGGTCTCTTGTTAGCCAACTTGATGTTGAGAACCCGACAGTAGACGTAGTTCCTTCTCCTGTTTCAGCCTCTGCTCCTAGCTTTGAACCTGAAGATTCGTGTTCGGAGAACGCAGTAAGGAGTAATGAGAGCAAAGTACGCTCTTATAAAGGTAAGAGTGACAGTGAAAGTGATAAGTGCAGTGCCCCTAGTGCAGTGGAGGGTGCGTCTGACCGGCTCACTAACGTTTCTAGGCCTAGACCTCTTCCAGACTCCCAGACCCAGTGGAGGAGGAAAGTCGAAAGCCCCAGGAAGGTTAGGGAGAACCCCCACCGGTCAGGCGTCCCCTCGGCAGATCCTGTTGCTCGCTCCCAGGCTGCCTTGGATAGAGCCAAGAAGGAAGTGTTGAGACAGTGCTTCTCGTCTTCTTCGTCTCCTTCTCCTAAGCGTAGATGGAGCGCTTCGGAGTCATCTCGCCCTCTCAAGAGAGCTTGGAAGGAGCCTTGCGCCCTCCCTTCCAGCCCCGAATCCTTCTCAGAAGAACCAGAGATCGAGCGTAAGAGAGCCAGGAGATCTCAAGGATCCTCTTCTCCTTTCCGCGCTCGGGCTGCTACTCCTACCGAAGAGTTTGAGAGATCGCCAGCGTGCATCTTGGCCGGCCTACAGGCGCAGATTTCTGCTTTAGCCAACTCTTTAGCGGGGAGTTCTCACCGTCGGAAGGACATCTCCCTACCGGTGAAGAAGTCAAAGAAGGTTTCTGCGGATTTTTCGCCTAATGCAGAAAAAGTGCAAGAGCCTCTTTCATTAAAGAGAGACTCAGTCGCTCTCCGAGCAGGTGCTCCTCTCACGCCAGCAGACGTAAGGATCTTGACAGGCGTTCTTCTCCTGAACACCGCTCTCCTAGTTTTAGGGAGGATAGACATCGCTCTCCGAAGACTCGCTCCTCTTCTTGTATACGTCAAGAGTTTGACAAGAACAAGGATTCTCGTTCTGTCCAGGATCGCAGTAGGCGCTCTTCACCTGGAAGCCGCTCTCCTCTGCATAGGCGCACGGAGACTAGTAGGCGCTTTTCTCCGGATTTTGTTTCTTCGCCTGAGATTCGTTCGCCATCTGTCAAAATCAGAGAAGATAGTAGGCGCAAAGAGCCTAGCAAGAGACAGACTAGACTATCGCCTTCTTGCGAATGCACTAGTTCAGATAGACACTCAGTACCTCGCAAACACTTTGCGTCTGATAGACATTCTTCTTCGGAAGACTTTTCTCTTTGTGACAGGCGCCAAGAGCCTGACAAGCGAGTTGGATTGGACAAGCACCAAGGGCCTGACAAGCGCTTAGAACTTGACAGGCGCCTAGAGCCTAGCAGGCGTAAGTTTCCTGATAGGCGCTCTCCTCATACTAGGAGCCCTTCAGTTGTCTCTGAAGGATTTGGACAGACGTGCCTCCTCTAGCAGGCGCTCTATTAGTAGGCGCTCTCCCAGTAGGCACTCTCCCTACAGGCGCTCTCCCAGTAGGCCCTCTCCCAGCAGGCGCTCTCCCAGCAGGAACTCGCCCGGCAGGCGCTCTCCCAGCAAGCGCTCTCCCAACAGGCGCTCTCCCAGCAGGCGCTCTCCCAGTAGGAGTTCTCCTGGTAGGCGGTCTCCTAGGAAAAGCTCTCCTTTAGGCAGCCGATCATCCAAACGTCTTTCTTCGGAAGAAGGACATGGTGCTTCCGAGGAAGATCTTCCGAAGGATTCTTCAGGTTCCTGTTACAAGAGATTGACGGAACTCCTCTTACAAGAATTTGGAGAGTCTTTCGGCGGCTGCACCTCCTTCTCCCCCTTCCTTATTTTCTACAGCTAAAACTTCGAAGACGTCGTCGGTGGTGAAGATGAAACCTACGGTGTCAATGAAGAAAGCGCTCAAGAGCTTCGACGATTGATTGGTCTCCAAGGAGGAGAAGGGGAAGACAGTTATTTCCTTCCCACCTTCCAAACTTACTGGAAAGATGGGATTCTGGTACGAGTCGGGGGAACCTTTGGGTTTGACTCTTCCAGCTTCTGCAGACGCGGACTTCTCTTTGTTGGTGGATTCCGCGCGTCGTTCGGCGCTTAATTCAGCTAAGACGACGTGGGGAATGAGCGAACTCGACCACCTTCTAAAGGGAATGTTCCAGGTGCTGGAAGTGTTTTAACTTCCTCGACTGGACCCTAGGAGTCTTAGCTAAGAAGATGAGGGATCAAGACTTTATCTCCAGAGGATTTACATTCAGTATTGTCTTGCATGGACAAGGCAGTGAGAGACGGTTCTGGAGAGATAGCTTTGCTTTTCGGGGCAGGAGTTGTTAAGAAGAGGGCAGTTTTCTGCTCCTTTTTAACCAAAGCGGTGTCGCACGCGCAGAGATCGTCGCTGTTATTTGCTAATCTTTCCCAGCAACTCTTCCCCAAGAAGATCATCAACGACATTTCCAACGCTCTTTCTGCTAAAGCGACGCAAGATATGTTGGCTCGCTCAGCGAGAATTCCTAAGGCTTCTATTCAACCTAAAGCGAAGAAGGAGACGTCGATCAAGCAAGAGCCCTTTCGAGGAGGCCCTTCTTCCCGCGCTTCTTCCTCCAGAGGAACAAGACCTCCTAGAAGAGGAAGGACCTTCTCTCGTTCAATCAGAGCGAAGAAATAGTACGAGTGTCCTCCAGACTGCAGTAGGTGCCAGACTGCTGAGTTTTGCAGACGTCTGGGCACAGAAGGGGGCGGACAACTGGTCCCTCTCTATAATCAAAAAAGGATACCTCATTCCCTTCGTGTCAAGACCACCTTTGACCACCACACCAAAGGAGTTAGTGGCCAGGTACAAAGACCCTCACATGAATCAGGCCCTTGCTCTAGCAGTAGAGCTGATGCTGGAGAAGCAAGCGATAGAGATGGTGCAGGACCCTCATTCCGCGGGTTTCTACAACCGTCTTTTTCTTGTGCCCAAGAACTCAGGAGGATGGAGACCGGTTCTGGACGTAAGCGCCCTGAATGTCTGTGAAGAAGAGAAGGTTTACGATGGAGACGACATCCTCAGTATTAGCCGCCCTTCGTCCAGGGGACTGGATGGTGTCACTAGACCTTCAGGACGCCTATTTTCATGTGCCAATCCATCCTTCTTCGCGCAAGTTCCTGAGATTCATGTGGAAAGGGAAAGTGTTTCAGTTCAGGGCTTTGTGCTTCGGCCTCTCCACAGCCCCTCAAGTCTTTAAAGGGCTGATGAAGAACGTAGCCCAATGGCTTCATCTCGAAGGAGTGAGGGTGTCCCTTTACTTGGACGATTGGCTGATCAGGGCCAAATCGAA
Organism: Macrobrachium nipponense; assembly: GCF_015104395.2. Classification (NCBI taxonomy): domain Eukaryota; kingdom Metazoa; phylum Arthropoda; class Malacostraca; order Decapoda; family Palaemonidae; genus Macrobrachium; species Macrobrachium nipponense. Next base: position 97,883,730 of record NC_087200.1, on the reverse strand, counting down.
GCAGAAATGTCTGGAGGACCTTCACATCACTCTGACCTTAGCGAGTTCTCTGGGTTTGCTGATAAACTTCGAGAAATCACAGCTAATCCCCAGCCAAGATCGTATTTATCTGGGGATTCGGATGGTTTCTCAGGTTTTTCGGGCTTTTCCATCCCCGGAAAGGATCAACCGTTGTGCAGAGAAGGTCGCAACCTTTCTGGAGAAAGATGTATGCACAGCGAGGGAGTGGATGAGTCTGTTGGGGACACTCCTCGCTGTAGCAATTCGTTTCTCTAGGGAGGTTGCACCTCAGACCCCTACAGTTCTTCCTGAATCGGAACTGGAATCGGGGTGCTCAGAACCTAGATTTTTTATTCAAAATCTCGAACAAGATAAAAGAGGATCTCCGATGGTGGGCAGACCCTCTTCTTTTCAAGGAAGGCATTTCCTTACGGTTGAAGAACCCCGACCTAGTCTTATTTGTAGATGCATCGGACAAAGGTTGGGGAGCGACTCTAGGATCCAAAGAAGTGTCAGGCACCTGGATGGGGGAACAGGTGTCCTGGCATATAAACAAAAAAGAGCTCATGGCGATTTGGTTAGCCCTCAAGGAGTTCGAACCTCTCGTTCAGAAGTCTTCAGTTCAGGTCAACTCGGACAACACCACAGCCCTGGCTTACATTCGGAAACAAGGGGGAACTCACTCATTCTCCCTGTACGAAACAGCAAGAATGCTCCTCTTGTGGTCGGAGGAAAGGGAGATAAGTCTCCTCACCAGGTTCGTACAGGGAGAAAGAAATGTCAGAGCAGATCTGCTCAGCAGAAGAAACCAAGTCCTTCCCTCAGAATGGACCCTTCACTCGGACGTATGCCAGGGACTGTGGAAGATCTGGGGCAGACCTCATCTGGACCTCTTCGCAACTGCCAGGAACGCGAGGATAGACCTGTACTGTTCACCGATTTCAGACCCGAAAGCAGTAGTGGTAGACGCGTTCCTGTTGGACTGGAGCAACCTAGACCTTTATGCGTTTCCTCCTTTCAAGATTCTAGGGGAGACTCTAAGGAAATTCTCAGCGCCAGAAGGAGCAAGGATGACCTTGATAGCTCCGTTCTGGCCCGCCCAGGACTGGTTCACAGAGGTACTGGAATGGTTGGTAGATGTTCCAAGATCTCTGCCACTAAGAGTCGATCTGCTCAAACAGCCCCACTTCGACAGGTTTCACAAGAACCTCCCCCTCTCAGTCTGACTGGATTCAGACTATCAAGAGTCTGGTCAGAGCTAAGGGGTTTTCGGCAAAGTCTGCAAGAGCAATTGCCAATGCACGTAGACCTTCCACTTCCAGGGTCTACCAGTCGAAGTGGGATGTTTTCGACGTTGGTGCAGGAATCAGAACGTTTCCTCCTCCAGTACCTCTGTGACCCAGATAGCAGATTTTCTTATTTTCCTGAGGGAAAAATGCGGTTTGGTAGTCTCTACCATTAAGGGCTACAGGAGTATGCTATCTTCTGTGTTCAGACACAGGGGATTAAACATCTCCGAAGATAAGGATCTGCATGACTTAATCAAGTCGTTTGAGACTTCTAAAAGGAACTCTGGTTTAACACCAAGCTGGAACCTTGATGTAGTGCTATCGTTCTTAAGATCCGCTAGATTCAAACCTCTCCATTCAGCTTCCTTCAGAGATCTTACTATGAAGACCTTGTTTCTCTGCGCTTTAGCTTCGGCTAAGAGAGTAAGCGAACTGCAAGCTTTGGAAGATGTTGGGTTCCAAGGAGATTCAGCTGTGTGTTCGTTTCTCCCGTCTTTCTTAGCCAAAAATGAAAACTCCTCTTCACCTTGGCCCAGGAGCTTCGAAATTAAAAGCTTATCCTCTCTAGTTGGATCAGAAGAGGAGAGGACCCTTTGCCCTGTAAGGAGCTTACTCCAGAAGAAGAAACAACTTGGGGCTAACTCAGACTTCCTATGGTGTTCCGTAAGAGATCCTAGTAGGCCCTTATCAAAGAATGCCCTGTCATTCTTTATAAGGAACCTTATCAAAGAAGCTCACGCATCTTGTGACCAAGATCAGTTTAGACTTCTTAAAGTCAAGGCACATGAGGTAAGGGCCATCTCTACGTCTTTGGCTTTCAAGAAGAACATGTCCCTACAAAACCTCATGAAGGGGACTTTTTGGAGGTGTGAGTCAGTCTTTGCCAACCACTACCTGAAAGACGTAAGAATTACGTATGAGAAGTGCTTTGGGTTAGGCCCGTACGTATCGGTGGATTCAGTGCTGGGGCAGGGAGCTGAAGCATATCCTTTTTAAATATTTTCCCTTATTGTATTTGTATTGTGTTTTTTGGTTGTGGGAAGGAGGATGCAGGAGGCATCTCCTTCTTTCGTAGTATTAACATTTGTGTTTTGATTAGGTGATCGTTTTGTGCTTGAAGCTCCTTGCAAGGGTAGTGGACAGGCTCTGTCATTTAAGTGGGTTGATCCCCATTGACTAGACCCTAACTGGATTCTGCCAAGTAAGAGGAGTCAGTTCCCATTGGTAGACCCAAAGAGTTTTTCAAAAAAGCTGTAGGTCACGCCCTCGCTGTAACTCTTCAGGCAACGCAGACTTGTAGACAGTAACTATGAAGTCTTCTGCCTAAATCAGGTAAGAACCAAGGGTATTTATTACTTTAACATATGTTATTTCCCCTTTCTCTGGACTTATAAGTCTCTTTCCCTCCACCAAGGGTGTCAATCAGCTATGTATATATCTGGCAGGGAAGTTCATGTACAAAAATGATATTGTTAGTATACAATAAAGTTTTGTACATACTTACCTGGCAGATATATACGATTGATGGCCCTCCCAGCCTCCCCTCAGGAGAGAGGTGGAAGAGAAAAATCTGACTGGAAAGGGGGGTTGGTTCTTACACCTGCCACCCAGCGGCGGATAAGGTAGATCACCTGACCTACCTGTAGCGTGTGCCGCGAGTTTTAAATTTTCTGTCGTGACGTCAGAGTCGTAAGCTATGTATATATCTGCCAGGTAAGTATGTACAAAACTTTATTGTTTACTAACAATATCATTTTTTATGACATACATTTTTTCTCGCTACCAAACCTCACACAAACACTACATTTACTACGAAACGCATGTGTGTGTTTGCATTGGTTTTAGACTAGAACTCATAAAAATTTCAAGGATGGATGCTTGCTTACACCAAGGAAATCCTGCAAAAGCAAAAACTGTGTACATACCAAAACAATAGCTGCGGAGTGATCAAGTTTTAAGCAAAGCGTAGCACACTGCCACCAGTGTTACCAGATACAGTAGCATTATTTGATGCTTTTAGCATATTTGAGGTCAATTTTGTTGTGTAGCGTAATATTTGTCATAACAACCCATTTATAGTATATGTATTTCTAAAATGACTAGACCCCTCTGGCAGGGCTGTTTGGGTCCTCCCACGTGTGTTTAATCTCCCTATATCTGTCAAATTTATAACAACAGAGAAATAAAACCATTTCTCCAATTACAGATATCAAATATAATTTTTTCCATTATGCAGAATTCTAAATCAATTACACAGGTTCACGATTGAAGAATCAGATTTTGTATCAACATGGCATCTCATTTTGGTGCTATTGCCAATATTTCAAACAGCTCCAAGTTCATTTAAATCCATGGATAAGCAGCTTAGATTCTCTCCAGGGGGCACTTTCTGTGGTCAAGGTATATGCTGGGAGGCATATCTCCTTTCTACAAATATCTTTATTTCTTAATATCGTAGGTAGAGTAAATTGGTGAGCAAGGAAATATGAAATAAAGCATAACAGATTAAGTTTGATGAGTGGGAAAATAAACAATCATATACAGACAGATCTCTGACAAAATAAGATAGGAGACAATGACTAAATATTGCTCCAATACGATATGGCAAAGCGTTTTTACCTGACTGAAGTGTAGACTGACTTTGACACCAACTTACAAGTCATTCCTGGTCATCTCTCAGCCATGGATAGACATCAACTTCACGGCTGAGAAAAGGCAATTGTATACAAAATAAATAGGTATTTTCTAGATGAAAAGGCAAATGGAGGGCCTATGTTACCCCATAAAAAAGCTCTTGCGTAGACAGCTGCAAGATTTAGAAAGAGAGAGAGAGAGAGAGAGAGAGAGAGAGAGAGAGAGAGAGAGAGAGAGAGAGAGAGGTAATGTACATAATATTGAATAAATTAGGTTTATCAATCTGTCACATAAGAAAATCTAAACACAGGTTTAGTGTGTCCCTCATACATACTGCCCAAGCATCACAAATGTCTGTGTTTCATGATGTAAGTGCAAAACAAAATCTCAAAAATAATTTTGGAGAATGAACAACAGGAAAACATCGACACAAAGTCATTACCTTTTGCAGACTGTGAGTGCATTTCTCCATGGTAAAAAAAAAAAGAAGTCAAATGTTTCACTCACAAAAGAACTGATATGCAGTGAAGGTATCAAGAAGGCAGGTGATTGCACTAAATTGAATCCTTCCAAGGACATGCTAAGGTCCATAAGGATATTTCCCGTAAATAGGATTATCAACTTTCATATTTAATGGCCAATTGTATTTATATCTTATATATAGTGTTTATATTCATTGTGAAAATAACATATTAATTTAGCATAACATTAGCACAATTTTGTCATCCCTCTAGCATAATTTTGATAGAGTTAGCATAATTTCCTATAGAGTTGAGCATCAAATGGAAGTGAGATCTAAGCATTATATCAGCATAATTTTGATAGATTTAGCACAATTTCATATAGAGTTTAGCATCAAATGGAAAGTGAGAACTAAGTTAGCATAATTTTGATAGATTTAGCACATTTTCACGTAGAGCTTAGAACAAAAGAGAAGTGAGATCTAAGTTAGCATAAAATTAGCATAATTTTATCATCCCACAAGCATAATTTTGATAGATGTAGCATATTAGCATAATTTCATATGCAGTTTAGCATCAAAGAGATCTGGTAACACAAAATGCCACCAACACTGACTATACATACATAATATACCTATATATATATAACATACAAATATACATTAATATAATAACAATATATTATACATAATAATTAATATATATATATATTAATATACACATATACATTCATACAATATTATAATACATATATATACATTATATATATTTATATATTATATTATTAAATATATCCATATATACATATATATATAGATATATATATATATATATATATAGTGGGCCCCCATTCGCGTCTCATGAATTCGCGGATTTCTCTCTGGACCATATCTACCCATTATTTGCAGGAAATTTGCCTATTGCAGGGTTTTCCAACAAAAATAATCACTAATTAGTGTATTTTGATGTTATTTTCATAGCTAAATACATTTTCATGATACAAAAATGATTTACTAATTTTAAAATATTAATATTGATTAATACTGTATTATTAAGTTTTAACAAGATTAAATGATATCACATAATAAAAATAGTGATTCTCTCTCTCTCTCTCTCTCTCTTTTACAGAGATGTATGTTTTTAGTATGATAAATAAATGATCTACTATAGTGAATCAGTAAAATTTTAGCTTATAAATTTTATGAATTAAAAATATTATGTAAGAATGAAGGAAATCCCAGTCTTCTCTTTCTAACTCCAGGTACTAAAGCTGTCAAATATATCAAGTAATGTGAAAGGAGGGAGAGGAGCTGTTGTGTTGTTGCCACATGTGTTCATGTAATATGTCTCTCTCTCACTGAGACTAGAGAATTTTTATAGTATATGCAGTATATGTTTATTGATACTTATAAATATAATAATAATAATAATATTACTGTATATGTTTATTAATACTTTTTCTCTTTTACTGAAACTAGAGAATTTTTATAGTACATGTACTATATGTTTATTAATACTTTCAAATAATAATAATAGTAATAATGTAACTCTAATTACAAAATACTTATGTTGATAGTATTTTAAAGAAATATAATAGTCTATCCATTTCACTCTTTTGAATAAGGATAACTCTCTCTCTCTCTCTCTCTCTCTCTCTCTCTCTCTCTCTCTCTCTCTCTTCCTCTTCTCTCTTCTCTCTTTTGCCACACAAGATATGTATGTCATAGTGGTAGCTCTCTCCCTCTTGTTTCCTGGAAGCGTTAGAAGTGTTTGTACTTTTTTTTTTTTTTTTTTTTTTTTTTTTTTTCTGAGATGAAAGAATTTTTATGGTACTAGTATGTAGTATGTTTATTGATATTTTTTTAGTTCCTCGCTGGACGAGTGGTTTTCATGTTCGGCTGCCAATCCAGTGGTCCGAAGTTCGAATCCCGGCTCAGCCAATGCGGAATCAGAGGAATTAATTTTTGGTGATAGAAATTCATTTCTCGATTTAGTGTGGTTCGGATCCCACAATAAGCTGTAGGTCCCGTTGCTAGGTAACCAATTAGCTCCTAGCCACGTAAAAATATCTAATCCTTCGGGCCAGCCCTAGGAGAGCTGTTAATCAGCTCAGTGGTCTGGTAAAACTAAGATATACTCAACTTTTTTTATTGATATTTTCAGGTAATAATAATAATAATAATAATAATACAGTGGGGCCTCGATAATCGTGGGGGTTGGGGGCCACAAACGCCCACGATAAACTAATATCTGCGTTATCACACCCCTCAAAAACCCTAGGCTATACCCACCCCAATTGCTTACTTCAATAGTTAAAACAGCAAAGATGTCCTACCTATAAAAACTCTTATAGGCTAACTGCCTATTTTAATACTAATTTAAACACCTAATATACCATAAACTATCATATTGGTACTCAGTATAATTTTGAAAAGTTGGTTAATCTGTGGTTTTTTTCATCTTCATTGATTTTGCAGTGGTTTTACGGAACTAAAATACGTACATTGTGCTGATTATCAAAATGAAACTTTATATTATCCCCTGAAATTAAAATCAGAATACAGGCAGTCCCCATGTTACGATGGGGGTTCCTTTCTTGAGACGCGTTGTAAGCCGAAAATCGTTGTAAACCGGAACATCATCAAAACCCTAAGAAAACTGTACTTTTAATGCTTGGGGTGCATTGAAAACTGTAAACTGCATTCTTATTGCATTTTACATAAAAACCTTCAAATACTGATTATTTTGCATTTTTGGTGTCATATTGCATCTGCCAGATCAGCGTTGTAGGCGTCGTAACCCTGGAACATGCGTCGTAACCATGGAAATAATTTCTGATGAATATAATTGAAAATCGCCTTAACCTCGGAACGTCGTAAGCCGAACCCGTCGTAACTCAGGAACTGCCTGTACACATCTCCCTAAAAATGGTAAAAAATAGGATATGTAATATGAATGAAGTCAGAAGTGTTCTGCGTTGTTGCAGTGTTATGTTTCGTAAATGAGGTTCACCTGAATACGGAGGTGTCTCTGAGAATGTCTGCGTTCGAATCGGTGCACTTGAATCACTAGACTATGGTCATTACCGTCTGTATTGTCAAGCATGTTCACCATTCTAAATTTAAATACAAAAGACTTTCTCAGAGCTGTGCAGACTGGTATTTCATATTGATTTCAGGAAATTTTACTACATTTGCATAGTCTGAAAGTTTATTTTATTGGAATCGTTTACACATTCGGAGGGATGATAAGTGGTGACTGCACTTTATAAAACCAGAAGATAACTTTGTTTTAAAAAAAAGTTACAGTATGATAGGCTGTACAATTCATTTTGGATATAAATTGCTGTGAATTTTCTTGAGGACATTAATCCTCTTACGCCGGAGCGGTAAATAAAAAATTGTCTCCCGTATGCCGGAGGGGTTTCGGAGTGAGCGCGGAAGCGGAAAAAATATTTTTTTCAAAAAATCACAGCGCGCTTAGTTTTCAAGATTAAGAGTTCATTTTTGGCTCCTTTTTTTGTCATTGGCTGAAGTTTAGTATGCATCCATCAGAAATGAAAAAAATTATCATTATCATATATAAATAATGCGATATATGATAGCGCAAAAACGAAATTTCATATATAATTGTATTCAAATCGCGCTGTGCGCAAAACGGTTAAAGGTAACAAGTTACTTTTTTGTTGTTGTAATGTACACTAAATTGCAATCATTTTGGTGTATAACACATTGTAAAACGATAAAAGCAACACAGAGAAAATAAATATTATCACAAAATAATGCATGAATTCGTAATGCGCGACGTAAACAAATATTTTTTTCAAAAATTCACCATAAATCTAAATATTGTCCTAGAGACTTCCAATTTCTTTCAAAATGAAGACAAATGATTGAATATTACTATACTGTAAGAGTATTAGCTTGCAATTGCAGTTTTTGACCATATCTGACGAGTTAAAGTTGACCGAATGTCGAATTTTTTATATATTTTTTATATGCAATTATTTCAGAAATAAGAAAAGCTACAACCTTCAAATATTTTTTGTTTTATTCTACATGAAATTGCACACATTTTCATATATAAAACTATATGAAATGCCTAATATGAAACTGAGCAAATATTCTGAGAATGGTACGTATGTATTTCGGAGATTTGTGGCGGAGAATCCGCGAGCGGAGGGAAGGAAAGATTTTTTTTTAAATTCACCATTAATCTAAATATTTTGCTAGAGACTTCGAATTTGTTTCAAGATGAAGATAAATGACTGAATATTACTAGACTGTAAGAGTGTTAGCTTACAATTGCGTTTTTCGACCATTTCGGTAGAGTCAAAGTTGACCGAATGTGGTTTTTTTCTATTTATCGTGATTTATATGCAAATATTTCAAAAATGAGAAAAGCTACAACCTTCAATTATTTATTGTTGTATTCTACATGAAATTGCACACATTTTCATATATAAAACTTTATGTAACGGTTAATTTAAAATGGTACAAACATTACCACAATCGCACGTATGATTTTTTCGGAAGAGTTACCGCGCGGACGTAAAGAAAATGTTATTTTTTTCATAAATTCACCATAAATCGAAATATTGTGCTAGAGACTTCCAATTTGTTGCAAAATGAAGGTAAATGCTTGAATATTACTAGAATACAAGCGTTTTAGCTTACAATTGCGTTTTTCGACCATTTCGGTAGAGTCAAATTTCACCGAAGGTTGAAATTTTGACAATAATCGTTATTTATATGAAAATATCTCAAAACTGATAAAAGCTACAACCATGGGTTGTTTTTAGTTGTATTGTGCATGAAATTGCACACATTTCCATATATAAAACTTTATATAACGGCTAATTTTAAAATGGTGCAAACATTACCACAATCGCATGTATGATTTTTTTTCGGAAGAGTTACCGCGCGGACGCAAGGAAAAAGTTTTTTCATAAATTCACCATAAATCGAAATATTGTGCTAGAGACTTCCAATTAGTTGCAAAATTAAGGTAAATGATTGAATATTACTAAAATATAAGAGTTTTAGCTTAGAATTGCGTTTTCGCACCATTTCTTGGTAGAGTCAAAGTTGACCGAAGGTTGAAAGTTTGGCAATTATCGTTATTTATATGAAAATATCTCAAAACTGATAAAAGCTACAATCATGAGTATTTTATTGTTGTATTCTACATAAAAATGCGCACATTTTCATATATAATACTTCATGTAACGGCTAATTTACAATGGTACAAAAATTATGTCAAAGTGACGAAATAATTTCCAAGATGTGTCACAGATACTTTTTAGTGCGGCAAGAAAGAAATTCGCGCTTGCGCGCCTGCGTAACGATTGTAAACAAAACAACACCTTGATCCGTGAACTCCCAGCATCCCCCAAGGCGCGTGATTCAAAAGTTTTAGGCTGGTAGGCCTATAAGTATTTTTCCGCGAATTTTAAAAAAAACTTTTGTAAGTCGACGTAAAATACGTCCAGTCAGCACACGGGAGACAAAAAATGTCGATGTAAAATACGTCCAGTCGGCGTAAGAGGGTTAACTACTTTCGAAATAATAGGATAATAGAAAATTACGTACACCTATAAGGTCCTGTCTTTTTGTCAATTTACGCAGCTAATGACGTTTGGATCATAGGCCTATCTTATATTCAGCCGTTTTTTTGTTGTGATTATTCTTGTTTTTGTTGCTGCTGTTTTGATGCTTGAAGTATCTTTGAAAAATTTTCTTATGGTATCCTGACATTGCAGAATAAACATAGACCCATTCATAAAAACGTGTAAAGAATTATCTGCCTATCTTGTTAACTGAACTTTAGTAATTTGTTCCAATTAAAAGTAATCAAGATCTTTATAAATATAGTCTGCGCTAGAATATTCTAATACACTTACATACAAACTGATCCTACAAGAATGGCCCCAAAACCAAGTGATTCATGTACTACTCGCAGACTAGTCTGGATCGTCTCACGCATAACTTTTCAGCTATCATATAATTTTCTAATTTGTTAAGTATCTTATGATACTTTCCTACTGTAGCCTTCATTTTCATAGAAATTCTACAGCAGCCTTATATTTACTCGTCAGAGTAATATAATGTGTTATCCCTTTAGTAAATATATTTTCAATATAGTTCATTGAAAGCAGTTTCATAGTTGTGTGTAAGGCTGAGACATTCCTATGATTTGGCCATCTACGCATGTATGCGTATGTGCTCATGCTTATACGTGTACATTCCACGTCATGCATTTACATTATATATCGTGGAGTTGAAACCACTGTACGTATTAATTAAAAGCTATTCTATTTCCAACAGAAACTGGTAGGAGACTATTTGCAATAAGAAATTGAAGTGTAGGCTCATGCCTGTCATTGTCTCAATATAAAAGAATTTTATGTGTAGGCCTATGTCTTGACATTACTTTTAAATATAAGAATCTGATGTGTAGGCCTATGCCCTGTCATTGCCTCAAAGTATAAGAAATGGACATGTAGGCCTATTTCTTGTCATTGCCTCAAAATATAAGAATTTAACGTGTAAGCCTATGCCCAGTCATTACCTCAAAATACCCCCTTGTATTGGACCCACCTTGACGTAGTGAGGGGGCTCTTGAACCCTAGGAATTTGTTCCCGAGTTCAAACCCAAGACCCTCTTGATTTGAGACTGCTTTGACGAAGTTACGCATTTTCAGCTGATGGCAGAAAATGCATAGCGGGCAAGAGGGCTTTCGAACTGGGAGAAATATCTCCCAGTTTAAATCCAAAAGTCTCAATTTTCCTCTTACTTGAATTTGTTTCCACTCTTCTACTATCTTTAACTCGGTTGCTCAACCTAGCTGTTCCCCCCCCCTCTTCACTAAAACCTTCTTTCAGGTTGGGCAGGGGCTGGGCTTATGCGCATTGGCTCTTTCTTGATCCAAATGGCAGAGACTGTAGAGTTTTGGTCCGCCTCTCGAGTATGTTTGGACCCTGAGGATGTTGATATGATTTCATACCAATATCTATCGGGGCGGAATTACCTATGGGGGACTTGCCGTGGAATCCAGGGAGGTATAGTCTCTACGGTAGGACTCTCGGCATTCTTTCCGGTGTGCCCTCTATTGTACATGAATGGGGATGATTGCATACTAGTTATGCCCTCAGTCCTATCAAGCGGGTTTTGCTTACACTTGAACCACTCATGTTATGATAGAGCTATCCCTTCGGGGTAGGGTAGGGAGTGGACATATGGGTCAGTCTCTGCTGAGTGCCTTTGGTGAGAGATGGGTTGGTGCGGTGGGCTTGGTTTTCTGCCTGATTTGCAGTAGGTTTTTCAAATTTCTCTTCACGGATTAATGATTAACGACCCTACAATAAACTCCCCTGGACAATATGACCTGACACTACCCTCCTTTTTGACCTCTGGCACGAACAAGGACAATCCTAAAGAAAATTCAATTGTACAGAAGACGACCCATGACAAGACATTGAATGTGGCTATGGAAAGCTCCTGCAGTGGTGAGAGAATCCTTTATGTTGATTTTCTCTCTCAGATTTAAGTTGTTTTGCTTTTATGGAAATGTTTGGAAGGTATGGTGAAATTAAAGTCATTAAGTATTGGGAAACTGAAGATTTTGCATTTTGGAGGGTTTGGATTGGGTTTACTACTTATAAGAATGCCATGAATGCTTTCAAGTGTTCATCTAAGGAAAACTTAAAGTGTGTATTAATTCATAAAATACCCCAGAATATTGAAGTAGATTCCTTTTATCCAGCTAGAGTCAGTCAGGAAACTACAGATGGGAAACATAAGATGAGGACACCTCTACCAGCCAGGTGGCTGATTGTTTCAACAAAATCAGACTTTTGTAATCTTTTTCACTTCAGGAAACATTTGAGAACATTGGCAGGAACAATGACCAACTCAGATATTACTAGATTTGGAAAGAACAGTTTTTTGGTTCATGTATACGGGTTCTGCCTATGTATAGGATGGCAACCCGTTGAATGTTTATTTCTTGCGACTGTTATACGCAAGCATAATGTTTCTACTTCCCATTCTCATCTGAGTGACATCGAGGTAGAGATATTTTCTAAGTTCCCATTTGGTTTCTTCTTCAGTATAGGGGAGATGACTCAAACTCCTGGTATCAAACTTAACAGTTTTATTACAACTCCATCACAGGAGTATAGAAAGAGTTAATTCAGAGAACTGCTCTGGTTGAAGAGAAGTAGAGATCTAAAATTACAAAGTCTTTCACTAAGATAGCAGACAATAGCTATCTCAGCATATACAACATACAGACATACGAACATGTGACTCGGAAGTCACGTGTTTCCTCTGCAGGTGATAGGTCACCAGCTTTCTCATAGGAAGGCACTGTGACCTGTTTTGTAAAAAGTGATATGATTACACAGGCAAATGCAAACCAGGGCCATTGCAAGCATAGCACGGCAGTGTCTGGCTTACGTCCTGTTATGAATACCTATCACTCTCCTATCTCGCCAATGACCCTTTGGGTCATGGGTTTTTTTTATATATATAAAATATATTCAATAAAAATGTAATTTATTATATTAATGCTCGGTCAGCTACAGACCAAACACTGAACATTAAAACTTACTTTATATATGATTCATAGGAGTGTGATAGTATATAGTTAATCCTAGCCATAATCAAGTGGTTAAGGAATAAATTGCAACTGATTATATGTAAAAAAAATACATACATTCATAGAAATACTCATAAGTAAGGAATAATGCATGGAAAATACAGATCCATGTATAAGATAAATGCATATGATACTATACTAGTGACAAACATGTTAATATACTTTTAGTTATGAGGATACATACACAGCAGAAAGTACTATAGTTCTGCTGATAATTGCATGACATAAGAATTACATTCTAAAATGCATATGTGGTTAAATGGTACCAAAATGTGATAAGATAAAAGGTTAGCATGTATACATGAATGGTTATGATAATAGGTAACTGTTTAAGAATAGTTGTTACCAGATAGAGATATAGATATATAATTCAGATAAATGTGCACAACATATAGATTCTAGGTACGTACACGCACCGACATTTTAATACGTAGGGCTTCAATTGATTTTTTATTAGGTGCCCTACTCTATAATGATACTGGTACTTAAGCTTTTCATATTTATATATATATATATATATATGGAATGCAATGTTTCTTCGTTTCCTGTTATACATATTGCCAGTGTACAAACCGCTTTTCACACTAACACAATTCCACACAACATTCCTCCGAGTCAGATGAAATGGCCAATTTCAGGTGGCTCTAAAATCAAACGCTTTCAGCGTCATTGGAACATTGTCTGGGCGGGGCACGATGTTCCGTTGAAGATCCATCCGTGTTCGCCTCAACCTACGCCAAACAAATATGTTAGCGGCAATGAGAACCACCACCGTAATGCACATCACCGCCAGCAACGTGTAGAATCTCAGATCCTCCTCGGCATTATAAGTTCTTGACGTGTGGGTCCATCTCAGCTAATTTGTAGTACTTGTCCACGAAAAATTCGCGAAGTAAGCTCATTCTCGGATGATAGTGCTAACTCCACGGACCGTGTAGTTTGTTGCCGTTCCGATGCATCCGTCAGCGGCGACAAACATCCGGGAGTAGGCCGTTGATCCGTCTGGACACGCGACTTGAAATCCTTCCTTGTCGTATCGCATCCACGATCCGTTATTCAGCCTGTAAGTGAACTTATACTTTTCAAAAGGGTAAAGTTTTTCCAGACAACCTTCATGTGTCTGGGAGAGAGAACCGTTTAGCACTAGGCCTAACTCGCATGAATCCATTGATATATGATGGAATTCAAAGGGGTCAGCTGTACAAACTTTATTATATTTTAATTTTTCATTATTACTGTGATTACTATCAAGTTAAAGTTTTATTTACATTTAATTTATGTATTAAGCCCTCTGGACCTGACTACTGTAACCACCTAAGGTCTCTAGTTGAAATTTGAGTTATATAATATGTGCACCAACTGTTATTACTCTCAATGCATATTTTTTTTTCTCACCAATATTATTACTGTTATTACCAGTATGATGATTACTAGCTTTTATGCTACTCAGATATTTTGGATAAGTGCCGATTATTCATTTTCTTTTTCTATTTTATCATGTCTCATGTATCTAGATTGAGTATGTTACTGTCTGTATTTTGTATATTCAATGTATATGGCCCCGAGCTGAAATAAAACATATTATTATTATTATTATTATTATTATTATTTTATTGAAAGATATTGCTGCATCAGCTGCATTCAACTTGTAAATAGCTTCTCTATTTTTTTCTAACAATAGCTTTCTCTCTGCTACTACAACTGGCGAGTATTGCGCCGATATTATCATCAGGAGGAGTCAATTTCGGGGATATTGCTTAAAAGTTTATTTATTTGTCACAGTACATGAACCAAATAAAAAATACAAGTCGATCTAGTGGCCAACGTTTCTCTCGGTATCATCCGAGCATGATCACGGCAGTGGATCGGAGTAGACTGTAGGTGTTGTCAAGATCTACTCAATATATAGCGGGCAGGTCAGCAGGGGGTCCAACCGCGAGCTGCGTTTTCATTGGCTGGTGGGGCGCAATGCGCTCCAGCTATGGTTGAAAGAAGTTTTCTTCAAGACGCTTCTCGTCGTTGAAGGTTGCGCTGTTGCAGCCTAGCTGATCGTCGAGGCTGGGGCAAGACTTCCTGGGCGCTGTGTCACGACGGCTCGCGTTGTCATTGGCTGATGGGCTGCTTGTCTCTCTGGTATTCTTTGAT
Source organism: Macrobrachium nipponense (assembly GCF_015104395.2). Classification (NCBI taxonomy): domain Eukaryota; kingdom Metazoa; phylum Arthropoda; class Malacostraca; order Decapoda; family Palaemonidae; genus Macrobrachium; species Macrobrachium nipponense. Next base: position 97,868,539 of record NC_087200.1, on the reverse strand, counting down.
CGGGAGTGTCGTTCGGTCTGGTATTATTTGTGCTATTATTTATGCACATAGGTCTCCTTAGGTGGTGGGAGGAAGAGCACTTCCTGTGTCGTATTCAATGAGGGCTTCTCTTGTTGTATGAGGAGTGCCTCGAGCAGTCGCAAACGCCGTTGGTCAGGAGCCCTACCTATTATCTTAATATTCTTGATAATACCGTCGCGGGAGATGGCTTCCTGGTGTGCTGTCATGGTATGGTTTTTAATTGCCCTTCTTGTGCGTGGCAAGAATCCTCTTGGACAGTTTCATAGAAGTCATACCAACGTAAGAGCCGGGACATCCACGGACGGGGCATGAGAATGGTAGACTACATTCGACTGTTTCAAGAGGTCTCTTGCTGGGGGGGTCGGGTTGTTCTTCATGATAAGGTCGCGGGTACGTCGATTTTTGTAATAAATCACGAGTTCGAGTTCTTTGTCGACTTCGGTGGGGGGGTCACATTTTCTCTGATGATTTTTCTCAATGCATCTTCGTCCTCACGGTGATGTGCGTGCATTCTTTTGGCTTTTGTAAAACAGCTTGATCTTCTCATGGGGGTGGGGCTGCGGTCTCTCACTCTCTCTATACCACCGATCCAACGCTGTTCGGACTTCTTCTTTATTAGAAAGTCGATTCGGATACCCGTTATTAACGAGTACCTGAGTGACTCGGTCGAGTTCTTTGTGAGTGTCCTGCCAGGAAGAACAGTGCGTGAGGGCCCTCCGAATGTAGCCCTGACTGTGTGTTCTTGAACCGTGCAGGACATTCGCTGTCACCATTCAGGCAAAGTTCCTAAGTTTGTTTTCTTTGTATATACCGAAGTTTTTAGACCATCGTCGGTCTTGGAGACGAGGACGTCGAGAAAGGGGAGCCGGCCTTCGTTGCTGAATTCGACGGTATAATTCAGCGAACTGCACTGCTGGAACATGCGCCGGACAGCTTCAACCTCTTCCTCTTTCTCGGCATGTACAAAGATATCGTCGATATATCTGGCGTATTTACGGGGTTTTCTTATATTGGAGAAAACTCTCTCTTCCACAGTACCCATATAAAAATTGGCGAATTGGACACGAGAGGGGAACCCATCGCGACTCCGTCTTTTTGTCGGAACATCTGGCCTTTGTGGGTGGAGAAAGGGGCCTTCTTCGTACATATCTCGAGGAGTGCCCGCAGGGATACTTCTGGGATATTTAGCTGGGGTGTAGAGGGGGTCCCTGTAGATGCGGTCCATAATGATATCGATGGTCTCGTCGACAGGGAACATTTGTGAAAAGCGATTCTACGTCCAAGGAGGCGATAGTTCCTGTTCCTGGGGAGTCTCGGATTTCTTCGAGGAATTCCGTAGAGGAGCGCAGGCTATATCGGCTTGGTACGTAGGGCGTCAAGATTTGTTATTAAGGCGCTTGGCCAGTCCATACGTTTGGGGCGGGTGTCTGGCTGATGATGGGGCGGAGAGGGTTTCCATTTTTGTGTGTTTTAACGTTGCCGTAACAGATAACCAAGTGTGTAATCTCTGATGATGGGGGGCGGGAGGTGCACGGCATTGGTGGCTGCGTTGACACTGCTAATGATGTCATTGGCTTCTTTTTTTATTTCGAGCGCCTTACTAAAAACCCTACAGACGAAATAAAAAAAGAAGCCAATGACATCATTAGCAGTGTCAACGCAGCCACCAATGCCGTGCACCTCCCGCCCATCATCGGAGATTACACACTTGGTTATCTGTACGGCAACGTTAAAACACACAAAAATGGAAAACCCTCTCCGCCCCATCATCAGCCAGACACCCCGCCCCAAACAAGTATGGAACTGGCCAAGCGCCTTAATAAAATTCTTGACGCCCTACGTACCAAGCCGATATAGCCTGCGCTCCTCTACGGAATTCCTCGAAGAAATCCGAGACTCCCAGGAACAGGAACTATCGCTCCTTGGACGTAGAATCGCTTTTCACAAACGTTCCTGTCGACGAGACCATCGATATATGGACCGCATCTACAGGGACCCCTCTACACCCCAGCTAAATATCCCAGAAGTATCCCTGCGGGCACTCCTCGAGATATGTACGGAAGAATGGGCCCTTTTCCCACCCCCACCCAAAGGCCAAAGGCCAGATTTTCCGACAAAAAGACGGAGTCGTGATGGGTTCCCCTCTCGGTGTCCTATTCGCCAATTTTTATATGGGTACTGTGGAAGAGAGAGTTTTCTCCAATATGAGAAAACCCCGTAAATACGCCAGATATATCGACGATATCTTTGTACATGCCGAGAATGAGGAAGAGGTTGAAGCTGTCCGGCGCATGTTCCAGCAGTGCAGTTCGCTGAATTATACCGTCGAATTCAGCAACGAAGGCCGGCTCCCCTTTCTCGACGTCCTCGTCTCCAAGACCGACGATGGTCTAAAAACTTCGGTATATACGAAAGAAAACAAAACTTAGGACTTTGCCTTTGAAACCTGAATGGTGACAGCGAATGTCCTGCACGGTTTTCAAGAACACCACAGTCAGGGCCTACATTCGGAGGGCCCTCACGCACTGTTCTTCTGCAGGACACTCACAAAGAACTCGACCGAGTCACTCAGGTACTCGTTAATAACGGGTATCCGAATCGACTTATTAATAAAGAAGTCCGAACAGCGTTGGATCGGTGGTATAGCGAGAGTGAGAGACCGCAGCCCCACCCCCATGAGAAGATCAAGCTGTTTTACAAAGCCAGAATGCACGCAGTCACCGTGAGGACGAAGATGGATTGAGAAAAATCATCAGAGAAAATGTGACCCCACCGAAGTCGACAAAGAACTCGAAAACTCGTGATTTATTACAAAAATCGACGTACCCGCGACCTTATCATGAAGAAACAACCCGACCCCCCCAGCAAGAGACCTCTTGAAACAGTCGAATGTAGTCTACCAATTCTCATGCCCCGTCCGTGGATGTCCCGGCTCTACGTTGGTATGACTTCTATGAAACTGTCCAAGAGGATTTCTTGCCACGCACAAGAAGGGGCAATTAAAAACCATACCATGACAGCACACCAGGAAGCCATCTCCGCGACGGTATATCAAGAATATTAAGATAAGGGAGGGCTCCTGACCAACGGCGTTTGCGACTGCTCGAGGCACTCCTCATACAACAAGAGAAGCCCTCATTGAATACGACAACAGGAAGTGCTCTTCCCCCCACCAACCTAAGGAGACCTATGTGCATAAATAATAGCAGAAATAATACCAGACCGAAACGACACTCCCGATCAAAGAATACCAGATGAGACAAGCAGCCCATCAGCCAATGACAACGCGAGCCGTCGTGACACAGCGCCCAGGGAAGTCTTGCCCCAGCCTCGACGATCAGCTAGGCTGCAACAGCGCAACCTTCAACGACGAGAAGCGTCTTGAAGAAAAACTCTTTCAACCAATAGCTGGAGCGCATTGCGCACCAGCCAATGAAAACGCAGCTCGCGGTTGACCCCCTGCCTGACCTGGCCGCTATATCATTGAGTAGATTCTTGAACAACACCTACCAGTCTAACTCCGATTCCCACTGCCGTGATCAATGCTCGGATGATACCGATGAGGAAACGTTGGCCACTAGATCGACTTGTATTTTTTATTTGTTCATGTACTCTGACAAATAAATAAATTTTAAGCAATATCCCCGAAAAAAAAAATTGACTCCTCCTGATGAGTAATATCGGCGCAATACTCGCCAGTTGTAGTAGCAGAGAGAAAGCTATTGTTAGAAAAATAGAGAAGACTATTTACAAGTTGAATGCAGCTGATGCAGCAATATCTTTCAATAAAACTTGTTTGAAAGAGGGTCTCCTTCCAATATATATTATTATTATTATTATTATTATTATTATTATTATTATTATTATTATTCATGGCATCTGAACAGTGAGTGAATTTATCTAAGTCCTTGATGACCGTATATGTATCCTTATTAGGGGAAATCAATACGTGTCCTGTCAGATTGGATATTACTGGACTTGAGTTATTCGTCATGAAAGTTGGGAACGGTGCAATTTTGTATGCTTGCGAGGCATCAGAAGAATCAAAGGGAATGGTAATCATGATCCTGTAATTCTCAACGCTTACTGTTATTAAACTATAATAAAACTCTATCTTATGGGCATCTAACAAAGGAACATAACCCAGTTTCTCTCGTCCGTTCTCCAAAGTTAAAGTTAGATCTTTAATAGGCAAAAGATGTGGCGAGAGAACACCCTTTGTGGCTAGCGTGATAGCTTCCACATAGTCTTTTGATTTTTCAATAAAATGTGAAATTTTGGTACGGATATGATCTACTTTAGAACTATAATACGCTAATGTTGCCAGCAAATGTTGCACTTCCATCATTTGATTGATATTACTTAGAATGTTTGTTCACCAAAGTGTTGATTAATTGATGATAATTGTTTACGAAGTTCGGAAAAAAACTAATTCGTTTTCATGTTGCAAAAGCTCAATTCTCTTATTCTGATCATTAATTTTAAGACGATTTGAAATTCCTAAGCCTAAACTTGCAACAGATCTGAAGACGTTTAGCGCAGCAAAGATAAACTGTTACGTCTTTCTAGGCTACTGTGTTGCACAGTCCACATCAGCAGATCCCAAGCCAGACATTCTGCTTCGGCAGTTTTGTTTTGCAAGTCGAGTGATAACATTTCTGCAATGCTTAGAGTTTGTTCTAACGAAACCTCTGGATTAAAGGGGAAATGACATTTATGTAACTGGTTCAAGGATTCAGCAAACCTTGACAAGTCGCTTTTTAGGTTAATGACGTCATCCTCTGGCAGGAAAATCGCTCGCAAATCAACTTCTATAACTATATTGCTTGCTGTAATGAAAACGTCCTCTGTTCTTTCAATTATCGTGCCATGTGTAAAATGTATATTTTTGGTTTTAGCACTCTTCCCACACGACAAAGATGTCTGAACGAACAGTACCACTCCTAACAATATAAGCTTCATGTTGGAAACCTGCAATGAGTGAAATATATGTAATTACTGATGTTTTAAAAATTATTCATTACAAACAGAAAAAAAATGTTTTCATACAAATATTATATATACATACTTTATTATACAAGTTTCATAGATACATAAATTTCCCTCTCTTCCTTTCTACCTTTTCTTTTAACTGCGAATGTGAGCCAACGGTATAATTCTCACATCAGTGGGTTGGGATATGTTTTGAACTTTAAATCTGTTGGCCGTTAATATTTCTAAAATGCTAAACGGGCCTTCAAACTTAGGTGTCAGTTTATAGTTTAGTCCCTTACGTACATATATTTGTATGTATACCTTGTCACCCACGGTATATGTTTTAGTTGACTTTGTGATTTTATCATGATTTCTTTTCATTATGATTTGTGATTCTTCTAAATTCTTACGAAGTATATTATATTGACTTACACTTGCTTCCATAACATCTCGTAGGGGATTTGATAAATGGGTTGTAGGCGTAAATACATGGAAAGGTGTTCTAGCCTGGGTACCGTACAGTGCCTCGTGTGGCGACATTTTAATAGATACATAATATGAATGGTTAAGAGTACTTAGAACCGCAGGTATGGCAATATCCCAGTTGTGGTCCATTCCCCCGAGCGTAACTCTTAATACGTTTAAAACCTTCCTATTTACTGTCAACTAGCCCATTAGACTCTGGGTGGTAGATCATGGTATTGATTTTCTTTATGCAAAGGAATTCACACAACGAGTTAAGGAAATGATTATTGAATTCTCCACCCGAGTCAGAGATTATCATGTGTGGAATTCCATGTTTACAAATGTAGCACTCGTAAAACTTCCTAGCGCATTCAATTGCTGTTTTAGTTTTTAGCACTATCAATTCTGTATATCGAGTCGAGGCATCTATTATTACTAAGAGGTGCTTATTTCCTCTGTCTGACTCGTAAAACCCTGTTAATAAATTTAAGTGTACGCTTTCAAAGGGTTGGTTGGGCACAGGATAAGCCCCTAGGCTGACAGGTGTCTTCGTGTGCCCTTTGTTTTCCTGACAAGTGCGACAATTAGCTATGTGCTTTTTTATATGTAAGCATTGTATGCCAATAAAATAATGATTTGGCTTTCTGTGACATGATAGAGAACCTTGGATGACCATGTAATGGATTGGAATGCAACCAGTTTTAAGATGGTTGGTATAAGTGAGATTGGTACCACTACCTGGTCGTTAGTCACCTGTAGGGTGTTGCGGGTTTTCCTTGTCATGGACCTACACAGAATATTGTCCTTAATTATATAATTCTGCTGCGTATACCTTATATATTCCTTTTGCTTAGGATTCCCGTTCAAAGCATTTTTTATTTTCTTTAACTGCTGATCTTTTCTTTGTTCAGTCTGTATTAGTTCAGCGCTCCAACCCAGGTCTTCCTGTTCCGATACAGTTTTAACAATAGGCACAGATGTTGGTATATCTACTAATTCAGCTAATGGCTCCGTACAAGATGACGCAATAATGGGTCAACAATGATAGTTGCTTTCCCAGGTAGATATCTGATCCTTGCGCCAAAGTCTTGAATAATCATATGCCACGGAGTTCTTCTGGGACTGTGACTAAAGCCTTTAAAGAAGTCGGTAAGGGGTTTATGGTCGGTAAGAACCTTGACAGGATAGCCGTAAAATGCACTGGTGAGTTAACAATAGCTACCCTTCCTTATCTATTACTGCATATTTACTTTCGGAAGGTCTCAGTTTACGTGAATAAAAAGCTATAGGGAAAAACTGTTTGTCATATTGCTGGAGCAATACCCCACCTACTCCTTGGTCTGAGGCGTCTGTTGCAATAATAAAGTTTCCTTACCGAAGTCAGGAAATTTTAATATAGGAGAAGCTACACCATCAATCCGTCTTGTTCAAAGTGTCTCAAATGCCTGTTGATGCTTCTCAGACCATATTGAAATCTACGTTCTTCTTTGTTAAGATCGGTTTAGAGGAGCTTTAGGTGAGTTAACTTGCGTATGAATCGGCGGTAGTAGCCACTACAGCTAAAAATTGCTGTATCCCCTTGACATTAGTAGGTATCGGAAAGTTACGGATAGCCGACACCTTATCGTGGACTACTTTAAGACCTTGACTAGACACCGTAAAACCTAAATACTAGACTAGTTCTGTTTTGAAAAATTCACACTTAGTTATCTTTACCCTTAAATTATGCTGCCTTAGTCTCTGTAGCACTAGCTCCAGTTTACGTAGATGTTCTTCTAAGGTATTAGAAAAGATTACAAGGTCATCCATATAGGCATGTAGGATATCCCCTAACAAGTCTCCAAACACTATATTAACCCTCTTACGCCGGAGCGGTAAATAAAAAATTGTCTCCCGTATGCCGGAGGGGTTTCGGAGTGAGCGCGGAAGCGGAAAAAAGGAAAAAAATCAAAAAAAATCAAAAAATCAGCAGCGCAGCTTAGTTTCAAGATTAAGAGTCATTTTTGGCTCCTTTTTTTTGTCATTGGCTGAAGTTTAGTATGCAAACCATCAGAAATGAAAAAAATTATCTTATTCATATATAAATAATGCGATATATGATAGCGCAAAAATGAAATTTCATATATAATTGTATTCAAATCGCGCTGTGCACAAAACGGTTAAAGGTAACAAGTTACTTTTTTTCCGTTGTTATGTATACTAAATTGCGATCATTTTGGTATATAACAAATTGTAAAACGATAAAAGCAACACAGAGAAAATATTATCACAAAATAATGCATAAATTTGTAACGCGCGGACGTAAACAAATATTTTTTTCAAAAATTCACCATAAATCTAAATATTGTCCTAGAGACTTCCAATTTCTTTCAAAATGAAGACAAATGATTGAATATTACTATACTGTAAGAGTATTAGCTTACAATTGCAGTTTTCGACCATATCTGACGAGTTAAAGTTGACCGAATGTCGAATTTTTTATATATATATTTTATATGCAATTATATCGGAAATAAGAAAAGCTACAACCTTCAAATATTTTTCGTTTTATTCTACATAAAATTGCGCACATTTTCATATATAAAAAACTATGAAATGCCTAATATGAAATTGAGCAAATATTCCGAGAATGGGACGTACGTATTTCGGAGATTTGTGGCGGAGAATCCGCGAGGAGGGAAGGAAAGATTTTTTTTAAAATTCACCATAAATCTAAATATTTTGCTAGAGACTTCGAATTTGTTTCAAGATGAAGATAAATGACTGAATATTACTAGACTGTAAGAGTTTTAGCTTACAATTGCGTTTTTCGACCATTCGGTAGAGTCAAGTTGACCGAACATGGTTTTTTTCTATTTATCGTGATTTATCTGCAATATTTCAAAAATGAGAAAAAAGCAACAACCTCCAATTATTTATTGTTGTAGTTTTACATGAAATTGCGCACATTTTTATATATAAAACTTTATGTAACGGCTAATTTAAAATGGTGCAAACATTACCACAATCGCACATATGATTTTTTCGGAAGAGTTACTGCGCGGACATAAAGAAAATGTTATTTTTTTCATAAATTCACCATAAATCAAAATATTGTGCTAAAGACTTCCAATTTGTTGCAAAATGAAGGTAAATGCTTGAATATTACTAGAATTTAAGCGTTTTAGCTTACAATTGCGTTTTTCGACCATTTCGGTAGAGCCAAATTTCACCGAAGGTTGAAATTTTAGCAATTATCGTTATTTATATGAAAATATCTCAAAGTTGATAAAAGCTACAACCATGGGTTGTTTTTAGTTGTATTGTGCATGAAATTGCACACATTTCCATATATAAAACTTTATATAACGGCTAATTTTAAAATGGTGCAAACATTACCACAATCGCATGTATGATTTTTTTCGGAAGAGTTACCGCGCGGACGCAAGGAAAAAGTTTTTCATAAATTCACCATAAATCAAAATATTGTGCTAGAGACTTCCAACTAGTTGCAAAATTAAGGTAAATGATTGAATATTACTAAAATATAAGAGTTTTAGCTTAGAATTGCGTTTTTCGACCATTTCGGTTAGAGTCAAAGTGACCGAAGGTTGAAAGTTTGGCAATTATCGTTATTTATATGAAAATATCTCAAAACTGATAAAAGCTACAATCATGAGTATTTTTCTGTTGTATTCTACATAAAAATGCGCACATTTTCATATATAATACTTCATGTAACGGCTAATTTACAATGGTACAAAAATTATGTCAAAGTGACGAAATAATTTCCGAGATGTGTCACAGATACTTTTTAGTGCAGCAAGAAAGAAATTCGTGCTTGCGCGCCTGCGTAACGATTGTAAACAAAACAACACCTTGATCCGTGAACTCCCAGCATCCCCCAAGGTGAGTGATTCAAAAGTTTTAGGCTGGTAGGCCTATAAGTATTTTTCCGCGAATTTTAAAAAAAACTTTTGTAAGTCGACGTAAAATACGTCCAGTCGGCACACGGGAGACAAAAAATGTTGATGTAAAATACGTCCAGTCGGCATAAGAGGGTTAATCATTCTAGTGAATGTTATTGGGGCACAATGTAAACCACAAGGCATACGTAAAAATTCAAAATGTCCCCTGGCTGTGCTGAAGGCGGTGTATGGGATACTCTCTTCTTCTAAAGGTATCTGGAGAAAGCCTTTAAGTCCAAACTGGTAAAATATTTGTTCTGACCTAACAAAGATAAAATATCGTCAGTACATAGATAACTTTATGCCTATCTTTTAACCTTATTTGGTGTTCTATGACATCCATTTCTGGGCTCAGCTCGTGTCGCTGCGCGAAATATCCTTTAATCTATTATTTCTAGGGTAAATGTACTAACACATACCAGAAGAATTAAATAAAATAAAGAAAAAGGTCAGTATAACTGACTCGCTCACCTCCAAGAGGGTGTCGGTATGAACACTAGGCGAGTGAGACCACTACCACGAGCCAAATTAACCAATAGAAATCTCCCACAACAAAAACCCTCCATGAGGAGAGCCGACCCACAGAGTGAGCAGCTCGTACTACTACTACTACCATCCCATCATGCTGCCGACTGCTGCGCCTCTGGTGGCCATCCTTTAAGTTTAAGCAGCACACGAGTCACTTGTGCTATTTTTCTCTCTGTGTTTTTTGTGCCCTTTCGTTGGATTTATCTATAATGGAGCGTGCAGCTATTGCAGCAGCTAAGTTAAGTACTCAGTATTTTATGGTTAGTTGGTCTTTCCGGCCCTCAGTCAGTATTTGCCGTTTTTTAGGTATAAATACGAACTCGGGGTCGGAAGCATGGCAGCATGGTTCTGCCGCGTGGTGGGTTCGTTCTCGGTCTCCCATACCTAGAACATCCCCTTATCTATGTACGCTCTATATTAATTATCCGTTTTACTTAGGGTACTGTCTACTCAGGTTTGTCATGCATGCATGTCTTTTACCTTATGTAGGCTTTTTCTTTCCAGACCCTAGTCCGGCTCCTTAGTATCGGCCTCTGACTAGCTTTGAGTGGTAGACTTTCCTTCGGGTTAGTCGTACACTCCTGGATTTTTTCTCCTACTATAATGTTTTCTTTCTTTTATTTTATTTAATTATACCATGTATTTTGTTATGGTTAGGGTTAGTTAGGCGTCTGGCTTAGCCTAGGTCCTGGCTCTTCGAGCCTATGCTACCGCTCATCAGTTCGGGTTGCTTCCCTATAGCATCTCTCTGATCCGTCGGTTTTGGACCAGTGGGTCTCCATGCTACCGCTTTTCAGTTCAGTTGCTTCCGATAGCATCTCTCTGATCAGTTGTTGGGGTCCTAGGCTTAGTTTATCTATTTTAGTCATACCGGTTTTTTCAAATCGTGGTCACTACGCGATCACGAGACAGCCAGACGCCTGCCCAGTCCCCTCCCCCCTCCTCCCGTTCTTCCATTGAGCGGGGGGAGGGTGGGTCGGTCTTGCCCACGCTCGCTCCACATAACCCGAGCATGCTTCCTCTCTCCCCCTCAGGCGGAGGGGCCAGGGAGACGGGACAGACCCAGACTGGACGGCGACCTCTCCGGCTCATCGGTCCGGCCCGGTGGTAATGTGGTGGGGGAGGGGGGTACTGGCCTTTCCCCCCATCCGTTGCTCCTTGTCGCTTCCGGTTCGCTCGAGCCTGTATGTCTCCTCGCTCTTCCCGACCTTACTAGGACTCCTTTCCTGATCGGAGTCCTAGCATCCAGCGGGAAGATGTTAGTCACCCAGTAGAGTGGCGGACCGGAACATACAGTGGGTCCCTGCTAACATTACCGTATTGCTGAGTTACTACACTCCGCTACGCACTGGACTTGTTCCGGTTCGTTTGAGTTTTAGGTTTAAGTGTTATTAGATTAACTATAAGGTTTATCTTAAGTACCTTAAACCTTCCCCCCCCCCCTCCCTTACATGTCTTACCGGATAATCTCCGGGATTATAGCCTATTCAGGCGATGCAGGGGGGGGGGGGGGGGGGTTATGCCCAAATTTTTTCCGAGCTCCGGCATGCAACGGAGTTCTTCTGTCCTTTAGCCTGTAAGTGTTATTCTTTAAGATACTCATGTGTCTTCCCTTACTTACAGGCCAACCAACTGTGAGCATCCGGGATGCGCCGCCACACTTCAGGACCCATGTGGACACGAAGTTTGCCGGTCCCATGCTCCATGCGGCGACTCTGCACGGGGACATCCAGGTCTGGTTACCATGAGACGTGTACATATGTTACGATCTGGTGAGCCAGCTTTTAGAAGGGGTGAGTATTTCCATCATCCTCCGGTAGCTGCTCCGCTTCTGTTTTAGTGCTTAAGTTTTCATCATCCACTTTAACTAAGGCATCTAAGTTTAAGTTTTATATTTTAAGTTTTAGTTTTAAGTGATTCTTAAATCTAATCTTCGCCCTCTCTTCCAGGCGCCGGCAGTGAAAGATACCGCTCTGGCAACCCTGCGGGCCTGGGCGGGTCGGCGGTTTTGGGAAGAACGCCGCCAAGGGTATGCCCTACATCTTGGAGAAGCGGTTGGCGCTGTTAATCTTCCCCGGAGGCAAGGCGGACAGGATACGTCGACCCAGTAGAGGCGGCCCACTACTATCGCCTTCCATCCAACAACAGCTGGCTGCCTCATTAACTGACCAAGACCAGGATATCTCCACGGACGTCGCGACTTTAGATATTAATGTGGAACCTATGGTAGGTGTAGACGACCTGTTGGTCGAGGTAGGTAGGGTGGACACCCAAGGGTCACCCTTGGGTGTGACTGTTTCTTCTACTCCTGCAACCTCTCCATCCTTCCAAGGCTTTACAGGTGATGATTATATACTCCTCCTGAAGCTTCGGTTAGACCTACTAAGGTCAAGGGTCAAGCAGTGAAATCCTTGACTAAGACGTCGTCGTCGTCTAAGAAGTCGACTTCGGCGTCATCCATCCTCACGTAAGTCTCCGGCTGGGAATCCCGGAGCAGACAGGTCTAAAGCTTCTAGTTCCGGCTCTAAGTCCTCGAGGAGTAAATCCTCCAGAGAGAGATCTCGCACCCCGGCAGAGTCACCAGTTCCGCTACCCTTGGTTCCGATTCAGAGCCACCCTCCACCTCCGCAGCAGCTCCGGCCTTGGACTCCAATGCTGGCCTGTTGCAACAGGTGGGCGACCTGGTTGGGTCCCTAAAGAGTAGCATGGAACAAATGATCTCTCGTCTGTCGGATAGGATTACTTCCCCAGGACTCCATTATAGCCGGACTGAGAGAAAGCCCCTCTAACCTCTCCTTCACTTTCCAATACGAGTGAAACTCAGCTTCCTCCGTATGACTCGCTACCTCCGTTCTCGATGAACAATCCATGGAGAGTAGCGTCATACGCCCCCTTCCAAGACGGTCTCATTCCATACTGGAATTCGGAAACTCGAAGGATAGCAGGACTTCGAGTTCTTCCCGGAAGACCTCCAGCCTCCGTTCATAGGCTACGCAAGGCTTACAGCTTCAGCCATGGTTCGGGATGATAGGGTACCAAAAGGAGACAGTCCTCTATTCACGAGACCAGGCTCAGAGAGAATGGCTCAGATGTTTAGAGGACATGGATTGTTCTAATACCAGGATACAAACCTCCCCCCAAGATTTCAAGAGTCCCTTTACCATTTTCACAATGGATGAGAGTACCCCCGCTCCCGTTCCTAACAAAGATCGCGAGGTCTACCATCCCAGCGGCCCAGAAGGGGGAAACCCATGCCTCAATTGAAGGAAGCAGATCCCACATCTCCGTTGCTCCCCCCCCCCTCAGCCGGAGAAAATTGTGGGAGGACTTGCCAAACACCTTCTCAGCTGGCAAACTCAAACCGGACTGTGCTATGGAGCAGTTTGGTGAAAAAGCTACCCAGGCTCCAGATAGCCTTATTCAGGCCGAATTTGACGCGCAAAATCGCGTTTAGCCAGATCAATTAACTCTATGGCTATGTCCGAGGTAGCAACCATAGCTTAGGCTCATGAACCGCTGTTTAAGCTCATGACCAAAGCCCTGACTCAAACGGTACAGTCGGATATGTTTGAGTTGCCACTGCTAGAAACGAATTGTAGGAAGCATGTCCTACAAGAGGCAACCATTCGACATGAGCCGAATAGGTTACTCTCGTCTAACATCTGGGGAGCAGATCTCTTCCAGAAAGCTATGGTGAAGGAAGTCCAGTCAGAGGCTACGAGGCTGAACCAGAGCCTTAAGGACCGTTGGGGCCTTACGGCTAAGAGGAGACAAGGACCTAACACCTAAAGGTAAGGGACAGAGGAAACCTAGGCGTTTCCATCCTTACCTGAAAAAGCAGCCACGCTTTCCTCAGCAAGTTCCAGCGGTGCCCTTAGTGCAAAAACAGCCCAACCTTCCACCTCTAAGGCTCAATCACAGCCAATTTATGTGATATCCCTCAGCCTCAGCCCTCTCCACCATCTTACGCCATCTCTCCAGCTTACAATCAAGCCTTCGAGAGTCAAGCTTCACAGAAGTATGACCGCTCGGGTAAGGGAGGCAGAGGTAAGCGTTCCTTTTCGCGGGAGAGGATCACGGGGAGGCCCCTTTAACAGGGGAAAGCACTTCAGAGGAGGTCCGAGGCGGTTACCAGAACCAATGAAGAACTTCAGGTAGGAGGGAGCTGTTTCACTTTCGCACCCCGGTGGAACTTCAGCGATGGGCTCAGAGCATAGTGTCAAACAGCCTGGGTTGGAGCTGGTTGACGAACCCACCTCCATCCAGACCTTTCCGTCAACTTCCTTCCAAGGAATTGACAGAGTACGCAGAGGACCTCCTTCAGAAAAGGAGCTATAGCGAGAGTCAAGAGATTAAAATTTCCAAGGTGGAGCTTGTTCAGCGTGCCAAAGAAAGGCTCACAAAAAAAAAAAAGAAGGGTAATCTAGACTTGTCCGCTTAAACTTAGCCATCCGCTGCGACAAGTTCAAGATGCTCACGATCTCACAGGTGCGGACCTTACTTCCCGTGGGGCCGTCACCACTCTACGATCTTACAGACGCCTACTATCATATCCCTATTGCAAGACACTTCCGTCCATATCTGGGTTTCAAGATAGGAGACCAGGCATTCTCCTTCAAGGTAGTTCCCTTCGGACTCAAACGTGGCACCCAGGGTGTTCACGAAACTAGCGGAAAGTGGTAGTGCAACAACTCAGATCACAAGGGATTATGGTAGTAGCGTATCTCGACGATTGGTTGGATCTGGGCTTCAAACAGTCGAGGAATGCCAACAGAGCTACACTGAAAGTGATTCAGTTCCTGGAATATCTAGGCTTCAAGATAAAACAGGAACCAAGTCAAGACTCACTCCAGAGGTCAGACTTTCAGCTGGCTGGGCATTCAATGGAATCTATCCTCCATACTCTGTCGATCATCAACCAAAAGGAAAGAAATAGCGAAGTCAGTCAAGCAATTTCTAAGTCACAAGCTGGCGTCAAGGAGAGCATCAGGAGAGGATCCTGGGTTCTCTCCAGTTTGCATCAGTTGACGACGTATTAATGAAAGCCAAACTGAAAGACCTACCAGAATCTGGCGCTCAACGAGCAAATGTCAGGTCCAGGGACAAAAACTATCCTCAGTCTCTGATTCATAAAGAATCGACTTCGGCCGTGGGCGAAAGTCAAGGAATTTGTCAGTGTCAGTACCCCTTCAGTTCCCTCCACCAGGGATTACCATCCACACAGACCGCGTCCTTAAGCGGTTGGGGAGGGTATTCCCAGGTCCAAAAGGTTCAAGGAACTTGCGGTCACCTCAGTTCAGTCAGTTCCATATAAACGTACTGGAGGCAATGGCCAGTGTTGACTTGGCTAAATAAAAAGGTTGCGCCCACCAAAAGTACTCCCACATAAAGCTAGTTCTGGGACAGCGCAGTGGTAGTACATTGTATAAACAGAGGAGGCTCCAAGTCACGTCATCTAAATCATGTTGATGGTAGCCATCTCTCTATGGCAGACAAGTTCAGTTGGCAATCTCTCCTCCACTCACATAGCTGGAGTGAGAAACGTCATAGCAGACGCGTTATCCCGATCAGTACCCCTAGAGTCGGAATGGTCACTGGGACAACAGTTCGTTCCAATGGATCCTTCAAAGAGTCCCAGGGCTACAGGTGGATCTCTTCGCATCTCAAGCGAATCACAAACTCCCCTGTTATGTAGCCCCCAACCTGGACCTCTGGCTATGCCACGGACGCCCTGGCTCTAGACTGGAACAACTGGAAGAAGATTTATGTCTTTCCCCCAGTGAATCTTTCTTATGAAAGTTTTAAACAAACTCAGGACGTTCAAGGGTCAAGTGGCTCTAGTAGCCCCAAGACTGGCCGAAGAGCAATTGGTATCCCTAATTCTGGAGCTGGGCCTTCGTCCTACTTCGGATCCCCAATCCCAGGCTATCCCAGTCAGTACAAACGAAGACTGTGTTCGCTTCCTCAGGGATTCTCAAAAACCCTACCCACTTTATGGATTTCATGAAGTTTGCGGCAAAAAAAGAGATGCGAATATTGACCCTCAGAATATTCTCTTCTTGGAATCCGATAAAAGGGATTCAACTTTTGAGACAGTATGATGCTGCTGTCAAAAAAAGCTAGCAATCTTCCTGAGAGAATCTGATATTAGAATCAGACAGTTAATTCAGCTATATCCTTTTTCAGATCCTTATTTGAAAAAGGTTTAGCAGCTAGAGCGATTACGACACACAAGTCAGCCTTGAAAAAGAGTATTTCAATTTGGGTTTCAACATAGACTTGACGGATTCCTACTTCTCGTCTATTCCTAAGGCATGTGCTAGACTTAGACCTTCTGTAACAAGGCCTACGTCAGTTCATGGTTCTTAAACGATGTTTCTAAAACTGGCTTCAGAAACCGATAATGACACCATGCTCTTTGTTATAATGCTTCTTAAGGAAAACCCTGGTTTTTATTAAGCTTAGCTTCCAGGAGCAAGAATTTCAGAACTGTCGGCTTATCCAGAGATCCGGATCATATTCAATTCCTTCCCACAGGGGCAGGAAGTACTACTTTTCTCCGGAACGTAGCTTTTTAGCAAAGAACGAAGATCCTTTGATGAGGTGGGAACCTTGGAAGGTACTACCCCTTCCACAAGATGTATCTCTTTGCCCAGTTACAACCTTACGAGCCTTTCTGTCCAGGACCTCCTCATCCTCATCGGGTCCCCTCTTTAAGAGGGAAAAAGGTGGAACTTTATCCATTAAAGGCATCAGGCAACAAATCCTGTACTTTATTAAGCAAGCCAATCCTGACTCTTTCCCGAAAGACATGATGTCAGGGCAGTAGCCACCTCAATTAATTATTTCCAACACATGAACTTCGATGAGTTGAAAAGTATACCGGATGGAAATCGCCGACAGTGTTCAAACAGCCATTACCTTAAGTCCTTGGAAGCTCTGAAATTTTCAGCAGTAGCAGCGGGAAACATAGTTTCCCCTGATTCTAGTTAATTTGTAGTAGAAGATTCAGTCCTCCTTTCTACCTGCTTCACCCAACAGTTCGTCTATTCCTACCGTGTTCATTTACATTCACTTGGTGTCTTAGCTGCTTTTATGATGATGTATGTGTGCCCCTATTTTTTTGCTAGGGACACTCACAGATGATTATGGATTTTGATCTCATGGATGTTACCCCTTATTTTATGCTAGGGGATACATCTCATTTATAATGGTTACGGGTTTTGTATATTAAGTCATATGCATTCCTTATATATTATCCTTGTTGTTTAATTTGTTCACTTGATTATTTTAATTGCTATTATATTTTGATACATGCCTTTACACAGATACCATTTTGTTACATGTAAGCCATTTACCTCTGTACATATGTAAATTACCTTATGATAAGAAACATGTTAGAATTAAGGGTAATTTAAGCATATTTCTATTTTGTATCACTGTGTATTTGTATCTTTTTAGCAATTATATTCCTTTTTATACTTACTTTATTTTTTATTTGAGACCTATTCTGATTTATTTTATACTTTTGTTTACAATCTTGTGCTATTTCTCTGGTACGATTTCGCGCAGCGACACGAGCTGAGCCGCAGAAAAGGGATTTTGACGTAAGGAAAAATCTATTTCTGGGCGATTGGCTCGTGTTTCGCCAGCGAAATCCGCCCACCCTAAAAACCCACATCCCTTAGCCGCCAAGAATTGTCCTGCTAACTTCAGGATGGCCACCAGAGGCGCAGCAGTCGCAGCAGGGGATGGGTAGTAGTATAGTACGAGCTGCTCACTCTGTGGGTCGGCTCTCCTCATGGAGGGGTTTTTTGTTTTTGTTGTGGGAGATTTCTATTGGTATTTGGCTCGTGGTAGTGGTCTCACTCGCCTAGTGTTCATACCGACACCCTCTTGGAGGGTGAGCGAGTCAGTTATACTGACCTTTTTCTTTATTTTATTTATTCTCTGGTATGTGTTTAGTACATTTACCCTAGAAATAAATAGATTAAGGATATTTCGCTGGCGACACGAGCCAATCGCCCCAGAAAATAGATTTTTCCTTACGTCAAAACCCTCCCTTTTTTATGCATTCAACTTACCTGTCAGATATATACTTAGCTATAGACTCCGTCGTCCCCAATAGAAATTCGAATTTCTCAGCACACTCTACAGGTAGGTCAGGTGATCTACCGCCCCGCCGCTGGTGGCGGGAATAGGAATCATTCCCGTTTTCTAAGACAGATTTTCTCTATCAGCCATGACAGCAACATTGTTGTTGTTACTCCTGATTTGATTTTCGTGTTTTTTCATCGCTATTGATCTTCTAAGCCGCTTATTTTGGTGACGTATTGGATCTTTGGTTTGGCATACTCTTTCGTGAACTGTTATTTGGACTTGGTTTTTGGATATTTCTCAGAATGTCGGATTCTAGCTTTGCGGTTAGAAGACAGTGTGTAAATGAGGGATGCATGGTGAGGCTACCGAAAGCTTCGTTAGATCCTCACACAGTTTGTAAGGGGTGTAGAATGAATGAATGTTCTATTTCTAACACCTGTGATG
The DNA here is from genome assembly GCF_015104395.2 of Macrobrachium nipponense. NCBI lineage: Eukaryota > Metazoa > Arthropoda > Malacostraca > Decapoda > Palaemonidae > Macrobrachium > Macrobrachium nipponense. The sequence continues at coordinate 97,850,060 of NC_087200.1, read as the reverse complement.
AATGTGTAGGTTTGAATGAGGAAGAATGGAAGAATTTAAATTCCTATTTAAGGAAATTAGATATGGATAGGGCTAGGAAGGCTTCCTCCAGAAGCGTAGTAGGTCTCCGCTCTAACGAGCCTATTAAATTAACACCTAACCCTAAACCTGTATCTTCTTCCTCTAGTACTAAGACTGCAAATCCAGCAACGGAAATTGCAGATCTTAAAGCTGCACTACAAAGGATGGAACGTAAAATGCTGACGTTACAAGGTAAGCACAGTGATAGTGATTTTAAGTGTCCCTAGTGCAGTGGAGGGGTGCGTCTGATCGGCTTCATCTCGCTCCCAGGCCTAGACCTCTTCAAGCTCACAGGCCCAGAGGAGAAGGAATGTCAAAGCCTTATGGAGGTTATGGAGAATCCCCACCGATCAGGCGTCCCCTCGGCAGATTCTGGTGACGACCGAACTGCCAAGGATCGCTATCGAAAAAGCATCCTGAAAAAGTGTTTTTCTTCGTCAGATTCTTCACCTAATGTAAGGGGCTGGAGCTCTGATGAACTGTCACGCCCCTTAAAGAGAAGTTGGAAGGCTCCAACTTTGAATTCAAGCCCTGAGCTTTTCTCCGATGGATCTCCATGTTAAAGGAAGAAAAGAAAATTAGTTCCGAAACGTAAATCGGAGTCTCCTTCCTCTTCTAGACCTCCCTCACCTGAATCAGGAAGGGAGAAAGAGAATGCTCCGGCAAAGATTCTCCTAAATGTACAGGAGCAACTTTCCGCTTTAGTAGGAGTTTTTACGAAGGAGACTCCCAGAAAAAAGGACTCTTTCCTTCCGATAAAGAAAACGAAGGGAAGGAAAGAAGAAACGAAAGTTTCGGATTCTACTAGGATGAGAACGAAGAATGCGCCAGATGCGCTAGAAGCTCTATACGATTCAGAAGAGCCAGATGCGCCAGAAGCCCCATCCCGGCGCAATGCGCCAGAAGCGCCAGCCTGGCGCAAGGAGCCACGAGCGCCTACCTGGCGAAATGAGCCACAAGTGACATCCAAGAGACGGACTTCTTCCAAAAGACAATTAAGCCAGGAGGATTTGTCTAACTTTCGGCAGGATAAACCTTTACCTGACAGGGAAACTAGGTGTCGCACGGGCGGCCGTAGCCCTTGTCAGGATATAGGTGGTTCCGGGGAAAGTGATAGGAGAGGACATCCTTCCTCTGACAGGAGAGAAAGGTGTCGCACAGGCGGCCGTCACTCTTGCCAGGAGAAGGATAAGGTCGTCTTGCAGGATCAACCTATCTCTCGTAAGGACGCAAGTTATCGCACAGGCAGTCGTCGTTCTTGCGAGAGTGGGGCAGATACGGCAAGAGACCCGTCTCCTATGGAGAATAAGAAATCCTCTTCGGAAATAGAGTTGGATTTGGAAGAAGTTTCGGACTCTGAAGACCACCGGCCTCCCAGGCTTGTCAGACTACAAGACACTGGCAGCCCCCTCGTACTCAAGAGTTTGGGGACTCTTTTAAGACCCGACTGCTCCTCCTTCTCCAAAGTCCTTATTTGTACAAAGTACTAAGGTCCCGAAGCAATCATCTTTCATTAAAATGAAGCCAACCATTTCCATGAATAAGGCTCTCCGATTCGTAGGAAATTGGTTTAAATCCAAGGAGAAGGTGGGGAAGACAGTCTTTGCCTGCCCTCCTTCCAGACTATCAGGAAAGAAGGGAATTTGGTACAAGACGGGCGAATCACTGGGTCTAGCTCTCCCTACCACTGCCAAAGCAGATTTTTCGAACCTGGTGGATTCGTCAAGGAAACAAGCCTTGTCATCAGCAAAGATCACATGGGGGACTTCTGAGTTGGACCATCTCCTCAAGGGATTGTTTAAGGTCTTAGAAGTTTTTAACTTCTTAGACTGGTCCCTTGGGGTGTTGGCCAAAAAGACTCAAGAGAATGAATCTCTTAGTCCAGAAGTCCTCTATAGTGTACTGTCCTGCAAAGACAAAGCGGTTCAAGATGGATCAGGAGAGGTGGCCTCGCTGTTTGGAACTGGAATTCTGAAGAAGAGAGTCTTATTTAGCTCCTTTCTGATGAAAGCAGTTACTCCCATTCAGAGGTCATCTCTTCTTTATGCTCCTCTGTCCGACCAATTGTTTCCTGAACAACTAGTAAGGAACATTTCTCATTCTTTGACAAAAAAGGCCACACAAGATCTCTTGGCCCCAATCTGCAAAGAAATCAAAGAACTTCGGTGCCTGATAAGAGAGAGAATCGTACACCTCAACAGCCCTTTCGAGGGAGCTCCTCGGCCAGACCCTCCTTTAAGAAGAGAGGAGTACAGAAGAGAGGTAGGTCTTCATTCAGACCTATCAAGAAAGCAAAATGAGAAACCAGTCCTTCAAGCACCGGTAGGAGCCAGACTTCGGAAATTTTCCGAAGAATGGACTCGGAGACAGGCAGAAAGATGGTCCCTTTCAGTGGTAACGAAGGGATATATGATCCCCTTTCGAGACAGGCCTCCCTTGACAACGAACCCGAGGGAACTGTCAGCCCAATACAGGGACCCTGCCAAGAAAGAAGCATTATTGCAACTGGTAGAACAAATGTTGCAAAAGGAGGCCATCGAAGTGGTTCGGGATCCGCATTCCCGAGGATTCTACAACCGTCTTTTTCTGGTTCCAAAATCCTCGGGAGGGTGGAGACCGGTCCTCGATGTGAGCGCATTGAACCGATTTGTAGAGAACACAAAGTTCTCTATGGAAACATCAAAATCAGTTCTTGCGGCTCTTCGTCCAGGAGATTGGATGGTCTCCTTAGATCTACAAGATGCTTACTTTCATGTCCCCCTGCATCCATCATCGAAGAAATATCTCCGGTTCATGATGCAGGGAAAAGTATTCCAATTCAGAGCCCTATGCTTCGGCCTGTCTACGGCCCCTCAGGTGTTCACGAAGCTAATGATGAACGTTGCGAGATGGCTACATCTAGAAGGAATAAATATATCCCTTTATCTGGACGATTGGCTAATAAGAGCAAAATCGGAACGTCAGTGCTTGAAGGACTTGGAGAAGACTTTGAATTTGACAAAATCTCTGGGACTACTCATGAACCTCGAGAAATCACAATTGATCCCCAGACAGAACATAGTCTATCTGGGGATACAGATGGATTCTCGGGGTTTTCGGGCGTTTCCATCTCAAGAGAGAATTGCTCGAGGCTTAGAAAAGATCTCTAACTTCTTAGGGAAAGAACGGACCTCGGCGAGGGAATGGCTCAGTCTGCTGGGCACCCTTTCCTCGTTAGAGCAGTTCATTTCCCTGGGAAGATTAAATCTCAGACCTCTGCAATTTTATCTCAAACAAATGTGGAGTCAAAAGACAGGAGACTTGTCAGACGTTTTTCCCATTCAACAGGGGATAAAATCCGACCTGAAGTGGTGGTTAACCTCATTAGCAAAGAACGAAGGGGTGTCCCTCTTGATTCAGAACCCTCACCAAGTGTTGTTTTCCGATGCCTCGGAAACAGGTTGGGGAGCAACACTGGGTCCAAAGGAAGTGTCAGGTACCTGGACCAAACAACAGACTACTCTGCACATCAATGCGAAGGAACTCCTGGCTATTCATCTAGCCCTGGAATACTTCGAAGCGGAAGTCAGAGGAGTGGTAGTTCAAGTCAATTCCGACAATACCACAGCTTTCCTGGCTTAACATCCGGAATCAAGGGGGCACTCACTCTTTCTCACTGAACGAAATAGCGAGAGATCTATTAACCTGGACAGAGGAACGGGGCATTATTCTGCGGACAAGGTTTGTTCAAGGAGTAAAAAACCTAAGGGCAGACAGAAGTCTGCAGACAAATATGGTCCCTCTGGGGAAGACCCCAGATCGACCTGTTTGCCACGTTCCTCTCCAGGAAGATAGACAACTTCTGCTCGCTAGAAGAAGATCCCAGAGCCACAGCGATCGATGCTTTCCTCATGGATTGGTCAGGCATAGACGCCTACGCCTTTCCCCCGTTCAAATTGCTGGGGGAAGTACTGAGAAAATTTGTGGCATCAGAGGGAACGAGACTAACTCTGATTGCTCCCTTTTGGCCTTTACCCGAATCTGGTTCACGAGGTACTGGAAATGGACGGTGGACTTCCCCAGATTCTCTACCAAAAACAGGACAGATCTGCTCAGACAACCCCACTTCGAGAGGTTCCACAAAAACATCCAAAGTCTCTCCCTGACTGCCTTTCGACTATCGAAAGACTGGTCAGAGCGAGAGGCTTTTCAAAGAAAGTGGCAACTGCAATTGCTAGAGCCCGCAGAGCCTCTACCTTGCAGGTCTACCAATCGAAGTGGGAAGTTTTCCGTAGATGGTGTAGGTCGAAGAAGCTGTCCTCTTCCAATACCTCTGTAACCGAAATCGCGGATTTTCTCCTCTTCTTAAGAGAAGAATCCAAATTGGCCGTATCCACTATCAAGGGATATAGGAGCATGCTCTCAGCTGTTTTTAGAAACAGAGGGCTGAATCTGGAGAATAATAAGGATCTTCATGATCTCATCAGGTCTTTCGAGACTACGAAATTGAGATCGTCTATTCCCCCGAGTTGGAACCTGGACGTAGTCCTAAAATTCTTGATTTCGGACAGGTTCGAACCTCTAGATAAAATCTCATTCAGAGATCTTACTAGCAAATGCATATTCCTGTTGGCTCTCGCAACTGCTAAGAGGATCAGTGAATTGCATGCTTTGGACTATCGGGTGGGATTTAAAAAAGACTCGGCTGTTATTTCTTTCCAGGATCTTTTCCTAGCAAAGAATGAAAACCCTTCTAAACCTTGGCCTAGAAGTTTCGAAGTCAAGGGACTCTCTTCTCTGGTAGGTAGAGAGTTGGATCGGTCCCTTTGCCCAGTCAGGACCTTAAAATTCTTAAAATTCTATTTAAAAAAGAAGACACAGCTTCAGGGATGTCGACAAAGTCTTTGGTGTTCGGTAAGAAACCCCAAAAGACCTATGTCAAAGAACACACTGGCGTTCTTTGTCAGAATTGTAATTACCGAAGCTCACAGGGATTGCCAAGAGAACTCTTTACAGCTGCTGAGAGTAAAAGCTCACGAAGTCCGGGCTGTAGCAACTTCCCTTTCTTTTAGGAAGAATATGTCCATGAGAAACATTTTAGCAGCAACTTATTGGAGGTGCAATTCAGTATTTGCATCGCACTATTTAAAGGATGTTAGAGTAACATACGATAAATGTTTTTCTCTTGGACCTTATGTATCAGCGGATACTATGCTGGGAAATGGAGCAGACGCTGATCCTTAATTTTGTTTTTTTTTTTTATATTTTTAATAATTACTTTTAATATTGTTGTTGAGTTGTGGTTGCTTGAAAGGATGTTCGGGGATGACTCCCTTTCAATCTTAGTACTAACCCCCAATTAGGATCAGGTGATCGGGATTAGTGTCCGTTGCTCTATGATCATGCCAATAGGCAAGGTGTTTTGTCATGTAAGTGGATAGGACCCCATTGACAAAGATCCTAAGGTTCTGAAGCGTAAGTGGGTAAGACCCCTGTAACAGACCATCAAGAACTCTTAGCATGAGGTCACTACCTCGCTGAGGCTCTTGAAGCGATACGGGCTCCTAGGCAGTAGCCATGAAGTCTTTCGCTAACACAGGTAGGAATCAAGGTTTTTAATTTTATTTCCTACAACATATGTTGTTTCCTGTCTATTTCAGTAAATTAGCTGTCTCTTACCCTCCGCCAAAGGTGCCAATCAGCTAAGTATATATCTGACAGGTAAGTTGAATGCATAAAAATGTTATTGTCATGATACAATAAAGTTTTATGCATACTTACCTGGCAGATATATACGGTGTATGGCCCACCCGACCTCCCCTCAGGAGACAGGTGGAAGAGAAAATCTTTATTTAGAAAACGGGAATGATTCCTATTCCCGCCACCAGCGGCGGGGCGGTAGATCACCTGACCTACCTGTAGAGTGTGCCGCGAAATTCGAATTTCTATCGGGGACGACGGAGTCTATAGCTAAGTATATATCTGCCAGGTAAGTATGCATAAAACTTTATTGTATCATGAAAATAACATTTTTCCTAAGGATCCCTCGGTAGTGGAGAAAACATCATGATATTCAGTTAAAAGATCAAGAAATTTCTGCTGAATTTTCTCTTCTTGAATGTCTTTATTGATTTTACTTTTAATAGATTGCTAAAGGGATTCATCCGCAACTGATTGAGCGTGATTGATTTCAGTGACGGTAAGAATGCGATGTTTATAAACTTCCACATCCAGGATATGTTGAATTTTGTGGATTACTAAAGTGGTATTCAAATGATTACAGACTTCAATGTTACATTGTTGTTGTGAGCCGACTGTGTATATGGCTTGTGTTACGGACAATCCGTTAGTTTTCAGAGTGTCGTAAAGGATTAACATGTCAGATCCCAGCAAAGTTTTCTTTACTCGCACTAATAGATTCGAAGTTACCTTCGGCTCGAGAGTTTGCGTGGAAGCTGCTATTATGGGTGTGCGAGAATTCTGTTGGGTCGCTTGGATGATTTCTTGATTTATGAGACAAGTGATTGGTTCCTCAATGTACGTTACTGTTTGGTTGTTTGTCCTTTTTTTTTTTTTTTTTTTTTTTTTTTTTTTTTTTTTTTTTTTTTTTTTTTTTTTTTTTTTTTTTTTTTTTTTTTTTTTTTTGTCCAAAACTGATTTTAAGGTGTTAGAAGACTTATAGAATTTTCCTTTGATATATACGCCGTGTTTGGCAGGGGCTAAGGTAATGTTTTGAATGCTCATAGACGGGTATCCTATAATTACAGCTGGATACATATCAATGTTTTGTCCAACGATAAAGGTATCGGTAAACGTGCGCTTACCGACCTTGTACTGAACATGAGTTACTCCTACCACATTTAATTCATTATTTCCAATACCCGAGAGCGTCACTCCGGACTTCTCTATAGGGAAGTTCGAAAACAACATGTGATGAGTCCGCAGATCTATGATTTTATGTGGACTACCAGAATCAAAAAACAATGTGAAGGATCGGTGCACTAAATTTACTGCATGCAATGTAGGACGTAATTCATTTTTGCTGATGATAGCATGAATTTATTGAAAATCATGGGGGCCTGCACTGATTTTTTGGATTTGGTCGTGTGGTTCATAGGAAAATCGATTGTCTCGCAATGATCTTGTAAATGATTAAATTGGTTATTTGATACAAAAGATGTTGATACGAATTACCCAACATCATTCTCTCCCCTGCTGGAGTTGATTACGGGGTATTTGCTTTGCTTTGCACACTCGGAAAATTCGCCTGACCCTGTGAGTTCTGGGTCGACGGCCCGGGAACAGAGTTACTTGAAGCACGATTTGTTTGTGTATGATGTTGAACAGCGTTGCTGTTCGTCTGCTTCTTCTTATAGTACTGAGGATTCTTCTTCTTATTATCATTGGCAACGGTTTGCGTGTTTTTAGCATTCTGCTGTTGATTACGTGAGAAGCAACGATTGTATGAATGAGTGGAGCTGTTATGAATTGAACAATAACGCATCCTACAGTCTCCAATCATGTGTCTTGGCCTCTTACAATTGTAACAAGTCACCCCTGCTGCATTATTATTATTATTATTAACTATGTTTACTTGCTGTGGTTTACTTTCATTTTTTGCAAACACTTGAGTAAGCAAGGGATCGAGATCATTGCACTTAGACATGCTTTTTGATCTGTTTATACACATCTAGTTCCGTACTGTCGGGCGTTAACTTCTTGTCAAAACACTGTACTAAAGCTTCGGGCAACATAACTGTTATGCAGGTCAAATATGTAAGCCTAGTAAAATCTTTCACGGCAATATTGCCCCTTGTAACCCAAGTGGAGTTACGTAACTATCCTGATATTCATTTAGCTGGTCAGCAATTACTGCCGCCCGTTCTACAACATTAAGCTGAGTCATAGAGGCTTGATTAAGGATGTTCCTCAAAGCTAAGACCACATCTAAAGCTTCTTCACCGCCATATATAGGACGTAACCTAATTTTAAATTCATCCCATGTAACCGCCTCTTGGAAAGAGAGTCCTCTAAGGTACGAACCTGCATCTCCTTTAGCAAAGTCTATGAAACTTTTAGCTTCCTGTAATTGTACAGATGGGTCGGTGATGCATTTTACCTTTAAATGAACATCTACTGACGAGATCCAAGACTCAGCACTCTGAGGTAAGAACCCATTGACCCGACCTTGAAAAGGAGCAATTGCAGAACGCGCATTTACCAATGTAACAACAGGATTGAGGTTACTGGGTGCGGTAGAGCCGGTAGCAGCTGTGGTTGCCATGATCACTTTTACTTTTTTCTTATCACTACGATTCCTTGCAATCCTATCAAAATATCTATATGAATACACTCGTCCACTGCGTAAACGCATATGCAATATAAAATAAAAAATGTGTTGCAGATAATAACAGAGCCCCCCAAAATGATAAGATTAAAGACAGATAGTATGATAAAGATATTTCTGGAGAACTTCTGGAAGAAAAAGAAATTAGCAACAAAGATAAAAACAAAAGGTCTGCAGGCAAGAATTTGTAGTTGAAGATAGATTCCTGCAATGAAGGAAGATTAAGATTACGTATAACTCACCCCAGAAATAATGGACGATCGACTCATGTATGGATAGCACTTCACTGACACACACCTGAATGAATAAAGGGTGTACTTAGCTGCGGTATTTATGAAGGAAGATGTAGTGTTTTGATGACGTCACAGCCTCTCCTGCTTGTCTCGCTCCGCGGTTGACCAATATTTTCGCCTCGCCTTCTGCTCGTGCATTGTTTATTTGTAGAATGATTCGCTTCCCATTGAAGATCCGATGCTGCAAACACGTCCGGTTTGATTCTCGAAGATATGTGATGAAAGTCGTTCTCTAAACGTTGATTTAGCTGCTTGAATGCATCTCGATGAAGGACATTTCTTAGTGTTCGTAGGATGTTTATGGTTGCCTCTGTTAATTGAAGATCGTGTTTCCTCTGTTTACTTCTGATATGTTACATTTCCGATGATTCTGTTTGCTTCGGTTGACATAGAGATGCCCGTCTGCCACCAATATACGGGTTCTGCCTATGTATAGGATGGCAACCTGTTGAATGTTTATTTCTTGCGACTGTTATACGCAAGTATACTGTTTCTACTTCCCATTCTTGCCTGAGTGACTTCGAGGTAGAGATATTTTCTAAGTTCCCATTTGGTTTCTTCTTCAGTATAGGGGAGATGACTCAAACTCCTAGTATCAAACTTAACAGTTTTATTACAACTCCATCACAGGAGTATAGGAAGAGTTAATTCAGAGAACTGCTCTGGTTGAAGAGAAGTAGAGATCTAAAATTACAAAGTCTTTCACTAAGATAGCAGACAATAGCTATCTCAGCATATACAACATACAGACATACGAACATGTGACTCGGAAGTCACGTGTTTCCTCTGCAGGTGATAGGTCACCAGCTTTCTCATAGGAAGGCACTGTGACCTGTTTTGTAAAAAGTGATATGATTACACAGGCAAATACAAACCAGGGCATTGCAAGCATAGCACGGCAGTGTCCTGTTATGAATACCTATCACGCTCCTATCTCATCAATGACCCTTTGGGTCATGGGTTTTTTTTTTCATATATATAAAATACAGGCAGTCCCCAGGTTACGACGGGGGTTCCGTTCTTGAGACGCGTCGTAAGCCGGAACATCGTCAAAAATACTAAGAAAACCTTACTTTTAATGCTTTGGGTGCATTGAAAACTATGTAAACTGCATTCTTATGGCATTTTTCATCAATAAAACCTTCAAATATTGATTATTTTGCATTTTTGGTGTCATATTTCATCAGCCAAATGAGCGTTGTAGGCGTCGTAACCCTGAAACATGCGTTGTAACCCTGGAAATAATGTCAGATGAATATAATTTAGAAGCGTCGTAACCTCGGAACGTCGTAAGACGAGACAGTCGTAACCCGGGGACTGCCTGTATATTCAATAAAAATGTAATTTATTACACATGCAAAGTCTTATAGACAAGGCCACATGATCTCCTAAGCTGAAAAATACTAATATGATAAAAGAGGTCAAACCTCACTATAGTTTTAGTTACGCTAAGGGAGTGGTATTCAGTCAAGACCTATATGAACTGTCTGATGAGGAATTGCTGGAAATGTGTGATGATAAAGTGTGGAAGATTTTCAAGGTTCCCAGGTCAAGAATGATTATTTTCACTTAATAATGATCAAGTTCCTGATTATGTATATGTTGACAAGGAGAGATTTCATGTTAGACCTTTTAAGCATAGACCACTCCAATGCTTCTTATGTTTTGGGTACGGTCACTCGTCAAAGGTGTGTACTAGAAACCAGTTATGTGCTGCCTGCTCATTACAAAAGCATGCAGGTGAATGTTCCAATCCAATATTATGTATAAATTGTAAAGGAAATCATAATGCAAGGCATAAGGAATGTGAGTCATTTAAAAAAGAAGTGGCAGCCATAGAGAAAGCTCATGCTGAACATCTAAGTATTGGCCAGGCAAAAAGACTTTTGTTCCCAAGACCTCAATATAGTGATGTAGTGAAAATTGGAAAATCGAATAAAGATCAATCTAGGATGCCAACTTCAAAGCCAAAGCTTCAGCTATCCCCTTCTGAGCTCGAAGTACATTCAGCATCTCTCCCTTCATCCAAGAAGGCTCCTTTGTCCCCTCCCGATGGGCCTCCTCTGGGCTTCTGGGAGGTCTCTCGGACTTCTGATGTAGAAGCCTCACAGGCAGCTTCACTGCCTGATCTGGGTATGTCCCAGAATGACACCTTGTTCAGTGCACCTCATAAGGCTCAGGTGCATGCTGCAGACGGTGCCTCTTAGAAATAAGAGACCCCGTACTCCTTCATCATCTCCACCTATATCCCCACACCATAGTAGGGTTCCCAAGAGAGGAAATAGCAGGTCTCTTGAGGATCTGCCAAGTTCCTCTACGAAACAAAGACCAAGACCAAGTCTTTCCAGACCAGCCCAATCCAAGTCAAAAAAAAAAAAAATCTAATAGTAAATAATGGCTCTATGTCAGTGGAACATATGAGGTTTCCATTCAAACAGAACAGGTCCGGGTCCTTTTCAAGGAGCATAATTTAGCTGCCCTTTGTTTGCAAGAGACCAAACTTGGTAAATGTTTCTCCTAACTGTGGACAGAACTTTATTTTTCACAGATCTCCACCACCTGTAGGTGAACGTGCTCATGGTGGCACATGTATTAGCGGCCAAGTCATTACCACAAAAAGTTATCCAATTAGACTCGATACTGCAAGCTTATGAAACACAGATTTTCATCAACAAATGGGTCACTCTGTGCTCTCTTTATCTAGAACCTGACCTAGAAACTCGATTGGTAGACAGAGTTGGCAATCCAAGACAATTTTTTTATGTTTCGTAAAGTTAAGTGTACGTACGTACGTATCTGCCGTTTGTCCTCCTCCTCTGTCGCCACTTTCGGAGATAGCCTCACTCAAAAGGTAAGCTTCCACATTTTACTACATACGTACAGTATTTCTTGTATACCATGTACACTAATACACTTTATTTACAGGTAATTAGCAGTACGTTATTAAGTTAGGTATTGAATGGTCCAAATTGTTGTAGTATTTCATTGTTTATAGGTCAATTTAGCTTTTATTATGAAATTTACTGGGGTGTTTTTGTAGGGCTTGGAACAGATACGAAAAGCTTGTGATACGAAGGCCGCCTTGGAATGGATTAATTTCATATCTCGAGGTACCACTGTATATGTATTCATACATACAGTAATACTCCGAACTTATGAGATTCAATTTGTGCAAATTGACAATAGCACAGACTTTTCATCAGAACCTAACTAATTATCACACACGAGTTCTTCACAATAGCGTGAACATTTGCTAACCCCCCAGAAACAATGCAAAACCCTTTAAAAGTGTTTATGTTTAATGTATAATGCAAATTTTTAAATTTTAAAGCTTTTCTGTACAAAATACTTATTAAAAATTTATTATTTTTTATTTTTGTACATGCATAAATATGCAGTTAGTGCAAATATGTACTTTTCTGGGCTTAACCTGTGTCGCCCTGTGAAATGGTTCCTTTGATACTATTTCTTAGGTATAAATATTGCTATTCATCCTAGAGAAAAAAGAAACAATATAATGCCAAGATAAATGGCTCGCTCACCTCTAATAGCAGTGTCGGTATAGTAAAGGAGCGAGTGGAAACACTACCAGAGGTCTTTTGCCATTTAGCTTCTTCCTTCGACAAAACCCCCAACTATGGAGGAGCCGTGCTACAGCTCCCGGTACCCTCTACTACTACCGTGAGTACCTCCGACGCCTGTGACGTCATTCCTTTGATAGCCGCCATCGTCACCACACGTTTTTTTCTCTGTGCTGTGCGATCGCTTTGTCAAGGTTTTTTGACCTCATCTCAGGATGTCTTCTGCTTCTGCTTCTAAGTTAAGTACTGCCTTTAGGTTACAGATCACATTTTATGCTGTTTTACCTGTTTTATCTAGGAGTTCTCGGGAGCTTCACTGGCCCCGACCGCTCCTCCGACCGCATGGCAGTAGGGGTTTTTTCCTTTGGTCTCCCATACCATTAGAGATTCCCCCTTTTTGCAGTACTTTATGATATAGTTACTATATTATATCATGAAGTTAGCTTTGTTAGTTAGGCCTTCACGGGGCACACACTCCGACCGCACGTTTCGGATCTTAGCCTAGCTTTGCCCTTCCGTTTCGTTAGGAGTTATCCAGTTAGAACTATTGTTCCCCCTTGTCCTACTTCTAGTCCTATGTTTATTTTAATATAGATATTACTTGACCTAGGTGTTAGGTTAGGCTAACATACCCCATTCTTTGGACTGGCGATTAGCCTATTCCTTTGTTCACATTGGCCTAGGTGTTAGGTTAGGCTAACATACCCCAATCTTCGGATTGGCGATTAGCCTATTCCCTTGTTTACATTGGCCTAGATGTTAGGTTAGGCTAACATACCCCTATCTTCGGATTGGCGATTAGCCTATACCCTTGGACATTCTTATATTATCATGTAATTTTGTTCCCCGTGTTAGTCTAGCTTTTAGATATCATGTGTATTTTGTTATTATGTATATTTTATAGATAATCCTAATATATCAGTTTATTGAGATGTCTTTTCGACCATATTGTTGTTCCGACGGGCCTTCCTCACCACGTGTTTATCACCTGGCCGGGAGGGTCGCTGGTTGATCACGACGAGCCACCTAGTCACTGGGTCTACTCCCCGTCCCCTCCATCCCCCCCTCCACACTTTGCCACCCACGCCATCGGGTGATGACTCGCTGCTCATAGCTAGCGTCCAAGTCTGCATGAGAGGGGGTGACTCATAGGGATAGCAGGGAGGTTCCCTTCACTGGTGCTCTCTCACAGTCACGTGTCTCGGGGGCTCGGGACCTTCTCCCCCTCCCTCCTCCGGCCTTAAATCGGCCGCAGAGGTTAGAAGGTTCCCCCACCCCACCTCTACCTCCCTACCTACCTACCTACCTACCTACCCCCCCCCCCCCCCCCCACTTTAGTCCGGCGGTAATACTCCGTACCCACCGGACAGCCAAGGAGGAGGGATTCACTGGGAACCTATCCACCTAGGATAGTTCACACGGGCACCCACTGATATTATGTTTTCCTGTTACACTATTTTAAGGATTTATTTTATACTGTTACTCCGGGGGTTATAGTTCTGCCTCATGTTTTCCCTCCTTGGTTATCACCCAGAGAGCTGAACCCCTCTCGCTCGGTAATCACAACTCTCCCGACGGAGTTTAATTTACCCATACAACTAGGAGAAGCTTAACACGGAGTCAGCGGCTATTCCCCCTGTAACCATTTTCTACGTTATTTTTAAGTGCATGCCTCCCTGACTTTAAGTCTTTTATTCATACGGGTTTGGGCTTTCGAGCTCACTCCGGCAGCCCTTTTTTGCATGCCACTTATACGTAGAATCTTATCCGTCGGTTCCACTCCGGCACCCATGGATATTTACATAGGTACCTCCCCGGAGTTTGTCAATGGTACTCATGTATCCTTTGACTTACATGTTTTGTGTTGCCAGGAGATCGGTTGTAATGCTGTGCTGCAGGACCCATGCGGCCATGTAGTCTGCCGCTCCCATGCCGGCTGCGCAGTGAAGGTAGAGGACTTCATTGTTTGGCACCATGAAGGTTGCCAAACCTGCTACGTACTAGTAGGCGAAGCCTCATTAGTAGTAAGTTTTTTCCCATCTCCGTCAGCATTCAATACCTGGTATACTTGTCGATACTGACTATATTTCACAATGTGGACACATATTCAGTTACTATAATTCTAGTCACGATCCTGATGTCCCCCTCCTCTGGTGACCCTCAAAGCCCGGGTAGGAGGATTCGGTAGGAACTCCAAAGGCAACCCCTACATCCTCGCCCAGGACATGGCTGACCTCATCTTCCCTGGGGCCAAGGAGGGATCAGTGGTAGGCCCGCTAGTGGCCACCCCTCTGTTAGCGGACCTTCGAGTGATGATCTCTCTCCAGGATGGGGATTTCTCGGAGGATGTGGCAGAAGACGTCGCGGCTATGAACCTCGACGTTGAGCCCATGGCAGTAGACTCTATGGGCACAGGTAAGGGTGCAGTAGGGGCAGCTTCTGTGGGTTCTCAGGGCCCTTTCCTGAGTTCCCTTTCTCCATCTCCTTCTACTGGCCCTTCCTCTTCTACCTCTTTCCGGGGCTTCACTGAAGACCAATGGGCAGTTCGCCCTAAGGTCACTTCAGTTATCCCCAAAGTTAAGGCACCCGTGGACAAACTTAAGAAGTCCCTACCCAAGAAATCGGCCATCTTAACTGACACTGGTACTCCGGCTCCCCACCCCGGAACAGTCAGATCAAGGGCGGCCTCTTCGTCAGCGTCGAGGTCCCTCAAACGCAGGTCTCGGAAGGATCGGGCTCAAGTGCCCCCTTTCGACCCCGAAAGTTTCTCGGCCAACATCTTGGAGCAGATGGGGGTTATCGTGGGAACCTTGGTGGATAACAAGGTTGGCATGGTACTCTCTCAGCTCTCAAGTACTGTTGTGACCTCCGGCCAGTCAATCCAATCCCTGGCGGAACGTCTGGCCGCTCAAGAGAACGCCATCGCCGGGATCCAGACCACGATCGCGGCAGGGACCCCTCTGGCAGTGCCACCCTCTCCTCTCCCAATGCCAGACTCTAGGCAACTGCCAGAATTCAAGGCTGCCAACCCTTGGAGGATTGCCTCACATGCTCCGTTCGTCAACGGGATGCTGACCATTGAAGGCATTGGAACTCGAAGGCTAGAAGACTTCGAGTTCTTTCCCAGTGACCTTCAACCCCCATTCATAGGCTACGTCCGCCTAACGGAAGCAGCCATGATGAGGGAAGATAAAGTTCCCAAGGAAACCGTGATCCTTCCCAGGGAACAGGCTCAACAAACTCTGCTGAGAAGCCTGGAAGAGTGGGGTTGCGAGAATACTCGCATCACGGCCTTCAGGAGTCCCTTTACCATTTTTACACCGGTAGAAGGTACTCCGCTACCACTTACCCTTAAGGTAGTGGAAGCAACGTTCCAGGCGGCCCTGAAGGACGAGCCTTTGCCTCAACTCCGGGAGACAGAACCCACCTCTCTCCTGGTTCCAGGCTCTGAGGCCTACTTCGAGGGAGCTGTACCAACTTTCTCAGTAGGCAAACTTAAGGCTGACTGCGCCACCACCCTCTTTAGCGAGAGACTTCCCAGGTTGTCGGACTCCCTCATCCAGACGGAGTACGACGCCCGGACCAGGCTTGCAAGATCCCTCTCCTCCATGACGATGGCTGAAATGACGGCTCTAGTTTACCAGCAAGAGCCGTTATTCAAAGTCATGGCTAAAGGTCTGCTGCACACCATGCAGTGCAACCTTTACGACTTTCTAGTCGCCAGGAGGAATTGCAGGAAGCATGTCCTGGCGGAAGCCACCATCCGCCATGAGCCAAACAAACTCATAGCTTCCTCTATTTGGGGGACGGACCTCTTCCCTGCACCAGTGGTGGCGGAGGTCTTACATGAGGCATCCAAGGTGAACCAGTGCCTCAAGGTCAGGTGGGGGCTAGTGCCTAAGAGGAAACAGGAATCCTTTGGTTCGAACCAGAGGATTAAGAAGAAGCCGAGGAAGTTCTTGCCCTTCCAGAACCCTCAGCAGACGCTGGTCCAAGCGGTACAAACACCTCAAGGGCAACAGCACTCCTCCTCCAAGGGTCAACAACAGTACCTAGTCCTGGCCCCACAGTCCACAGCAGCCTCAACCCTTCTATAAAACAGATCCTTTGCTGTATCCCCAGCTACAAAACCCCACCTATGAAAGGCCGAATGTTTTTTTTTTTTTGGTTAATTTTCCCCCCCAGGCCTTCAAACAGGTTCGCGAGAGGCAGCAGAGCTAGGGGTGCCTCTCGTTTCAGAGGATCCGGCAGGGCTACAAATAGGGGAAGAGGCTTCCGAGGAGCAAGAGGTGGTCGCCCCTCGGCAAGCCAACAGTGAGAGTCCCAAGGTAGGAGGGAGACTGTACCTCTTCCGCCAGCGGTGGAGGTTCAGCCCCTGGGCTCAGAGCATAGTAACCAAAGGCCTAGGTTGGAGTTGGCTAGAGGGCCCTCCTCCAACCAACAAATTCTATCAAGCACCAACAACGGAATTGGTAGAGTATACCCAAGACCTCCTTCTCAAAGGAGTAGTTTCAAGAGTCAACAATTTAAAATTTCAAGGACGCTTGTTCAGCGTGCCAAAGAAAGACTCGGAAAGCCGAAGGATCATCTTAGACTTGTCCCATCTGAACTTATACATTCATTGCGACAAGTTCAGGATGCTGACCGTTTCGCAGGTACGGACCTTACTTCCCCGTGGGGCCGTCACAACCTCTATAGATCTTACAGATGCCTACTATCATGTTCCCATAGCCAGACACTTCCGTCCATTCCTAGGCTTCAAACTAGGAAACAGATCCTACTCCTTCAAAGTAATGCCATTCGGGTTCAACATAGCCCCCAGGAATTTCACCAAATTGGCGGAAACAGTAGTGCAAGAGCTAAGGAAACAGGGAATAATGCTAGTGGCTTATCTGGATGATTGGCTTATTTGGGGAAAGAATCCCAAAGAATGCAAGGTAGCAATGGTCAAGGTGATCAACTTTCTGGAACATCTAGGTTTCCAAATAAACAAAATCAAGTCCAGGCTAACACCGGAATCTCGATTCCAGTGGTTAGGCCTTCAGTGGGACTTACAATCGCACACACTATCAATTCCGTCGTTGAAAAGGAAAGAAATAGCAAAAGCTACAAAGCAATTTCTCAAACAACAACAAACATCTCTGAGGTGCCAGGAGAGGATCCTGGGCTCACTCCAGTTTGCATCAGTCACGGACGTTCTGCTAAGAGCCAAACTCAAGGATATAAACAGAGTATGGCGTTCAAAAGCGAATTGCAGATCACGGGACAAACTAGCCTCTATCTCAAAAGCAATTCCCCTACAATTTCCTCCTCCATCATTAGTGATCCACACGGACGCCTCACTAATAGGGTGGGGAGGATACTCTCAACACAAAAAAGTTCAAGGAACTTGGTCTTTAACATTCCGTCAACTACATATCAATGTACTGGAAGCCATGGCAGTGTTTCTCACACTGAAACGACTCCGGCCGCCCAAGAACTCACATTTCAAACTAGTTCTGGACAGTGCAGTAGTGGTACACTGCATCAACAGGGGCGGATCCAAGTCAAGCCACTTGAACCACGTCATGATAGCCATCTTCTCTCTGGCAAACAAGAACAAATGTCACCTGTCAGCCACTCACTTGGCAGGGGTCAAGAACGTAGTAGCAGACGCTCTATCTCGCTCCGTTCCGTTGGAATGGAGTGGGCACTGGACAGGAACTCGTTCAATTGGATCAGTCAACAAGTCCCGGGACTTCAAGTAGATCTCTTTGCCACGGAGTCAAACCACAAACTCCCTTGTTATGTGGCTCCCAACCTCGATCCTCTGGCATATGCTACAGACACAATGATCCTCGATTGGAACACATGGAAGAAGATTTACCTCTTCCCTCCGGTGAACCTTCTCCTGAAAGTTTTAAACAAACTCAGGACATTCAAGGGCCAAGTGGCTCTTGTAGCTCCCAACTGGCCCAAGAGCAATTGGTTCCCTCTACTTCTAGAGTTGAGACTCCAGCCCCTATGGATTCCCAACCCCAAACTAACCCAGTTAGTGCAAACTTAGACTGTGTCCGCTTCCTCAAGAATTCAGAAAACCCTAACTTTATGGATTTCCTGAAGTTCGCAGCCATGAGGAATGCAGACATTGATCCCCAGAATATTTCATTCTTGGAATCAGATAAAAGGGAATCTACCCTGTGGCAATATGACTCATCTGTTAAGAAACTAGCAGAGTTCCTTAAGGATTCAAACTCTCAAGTCATGACAACGAACCTAGCCATAACTTTCTTTAGATCATTGTTTGAGAAAGGTTTAGCAGCAAGCACTATCACTACGACCAAATCAGCTCTCAAAAAGATCTTCCAGTTTGGTTTTAGCATAGATCTTACGGATTCTTACTTTACCTCCATACCAAAAGCTTGTGCTAGACTGAGACCATCAACGAGACCTAAATCAGTCTCTTGGTTTTTAAATGATGTCCTCAAACTGGCCTCGGACATTAATGATGACTCATGCAATTATATATCTCTCCTGAGGAAAACCCTATTTTTACTAAGTTTAGCCTCAGGAGCTAGAATATCAGAACTGTCAGCCTTATCAAGGGAACCGGGTCACATTGAGTTCCTCCCCTCAGGGGAAGTCCTTCTATCCCCAGATCGCCACTTTCTAGCCAAAAATGAAGATCCACAGGACAGATGGTCCACTACCTCAAGACATTTCTCTTTGTCCTGTCAACTCATTAAGAGCTTACCTAGGTAGAACAACTCTGAGATCTTCAGGTCCATTGTTCATTTGGAAGGAGGGTGGTACAATCTCCCTAAAAGGGATCAGGCAACAAATCTTATACTTCATTAAACAGGCCAACCCGGAGTCCTTTCCTCGGGCCCACGATGTTAGGGCAGTGGCCACATCTATTAACTATTTTCAACATATGAATTTTGACGATCTTAAGAAATATACAGGCTGGAAATCTCCGACAGTTTTTAAATGACACTACCTAAAACCCTTGGAAGCCCTCAAATTTCCAGCAGTGGCAGCTGGAAACACAGTTTCTCCTGACTCTTTATAAGTTCTTCTAACTTTCTTGTAGCCTTCCCTTCTGCCTGCCCCATTGAACCCTTACTTAGTTTAGTCGCCTCTAATGTAATTTTGGTACCTTGAGTATTGCTGTTATGTTCATCATTCTCGTTTGGGATTCAGTTCTATGTTTATGTATAAGTCAACTTGATATCCTGTCTTAAGCCTACCCTGTATATATTTTGCTTGTTTGATAGGCTAATTATCTTTAAGTTCTAACCCATGTTTAAGGGTTCATACCATTAACTATTATTGTAAGACTGTAAATTTAAGTTGATCATTATACTATTAACCTTACAGGTGTTTGTTTTTACCTTCTTGCTTATCTGTACTGTCCCTCAAGCTTGGTGTTTTAGCATTCTCTGGTACTATTTCACAGGTTAAGCTCAGAAAAGGGATTTTGACGAAGGAAAAATCTATTTCTGGGCAACGACCTGTGTCGCCCTGTGAAACCCCACCCTGTAGTTAGATTGTCCTCACCCAGCTTACCCCAAGCTTGGAGGCATTCTTCAGGAATGACGTCACAGGCGTCGGAGGCGCTCACGGTAGTAGTAGAGGGTACCGGGAGCTGTAGCATGGCTCCTCCATAGTTGGGGGTTTTGTCGAAGGAACAAGCTAAATGGCAAGGGACCTCTGGAAGTGATTCCACTCGCTCCTTTACTATACCGACACTTCTATTAGAGGTGAGCGAGCCATTTATCTTGGCATTATATTGTTTCTTTTTTCTCTAGGATGAATAGCAATATTTATACCTAAGAAATAGTATCAAAGGAACCATTTCACAGGGCGACACAGGTCGTTGCCCAGAAATAGATTTTTCCTTCGTCAAAATCCCTTTTATAAGATGTGATACCCCCTCACAAAGTTACTTCACTTTTCAAAGATGATATCCCTTCAGAAACTTTGTTTAATTTCTGAAGTACGTACTAATATACTCTAATTAATATAAATTTTCATTCTTTTAAGTGTAAAATCAGTACAGAGATTTTTTGTATACTATTTATATTTTTGAAAATAATACAAAGGCAGTAGGTAATTCAGTGTTGGTCACTATATAAGAACTCCATGATGAACTAGTAAAACATCAGAGTTGTCGTTCAAATTACTTTCTTAACCTCGGAGAAAAGTGTTGGTACAATCTGTATGTACTTTGTTAGGTAATTACAGTGCATACAGTTAATGTACTCTCAGAAGATGTGATCCCATTCGCACTTTTTAAAGATGATACCCCTCCACAGTTTTACCTCAATGACATATGTATCTCTCTCTCTCTCTAGTTAGCTCTCACACTAGTTCATGACTTTAAATTGATTTAATTTTACCTTCACCCTCTGCAAACATTGCTTATGTACATACATATCTTCTTTATTTTATTTAATAGTGTGATGTCATTATGACTGACTTATGAAGTTTTCCTTGTGATGCAAAGAAAACTTTACTCAGAGAAAAAAATGGCATCCTATGTGTTAGGGGTAACGTTAGTATATGTATGAAAGTGGATACGTATGTATGTACATAGTAGTTACTGTAACTATTTTTTATGCCAACCAGTTATTCCTTTTTTAAGGGTAATGTATTAAACTAACTTTTAAATCAAATTACAGTAACTTTAATTTCATTTAAAAGTTAGCGTAATACTTAGGGAGCATAATATGTTTCTTCGTTGGTGAAGCCTTGAAACGGGCAAGAGGGCTCTCGAACTTAGGGAAACGTTTCCCCAAGTCTCGAATCTAAATTTCTTTCTTTATTCTTTTTCTAATTCCTTATTTTATTTCAACCTCCTCCTATTTTTATCATCCTACTTTCTTCTTGCTGTCCAAACCCTATTAGCCCTCTTACGTCGATTGGACGTATTAAACGTCGACATAAATTGTCTCCCGGGTGCCGATTGGACGTGTTAAACATCGACATAAAAAAGTTTTTTTTTAAATTCGCGGAAAAATACTTATAGGCCTACCAGCCGAAAACTTTTGAATCACGCGCCTTGGGGGATGCTGAGAGCTCACGGATCAAGGCGTTGTTTTGTTTACAATCATTAGGCAGGCGCGCAAGCGCGAATTTCTTTCTTATCGCACTAAAAAGTATCAATGACACATCTCAGAAATTATTTCGTCACTTTGACATCATTTTTGCACCATTTTAAATTAGCCGTTATATGGAGTATTATATATGAAAATGTGCGCAATTTCATGTAGAATACAAAAAAAAGAATACTCATGATTGTAGCTTATATCAGTTGAAATATTTTCATATAAATAACGATAAGTGCCAAAATTTCAACCTTTGGTCAACTTTGACTCTACCGAAATGGTCGAAAAACGCAATTGTAACCTAAAACTCTTATATTCTAGTAATATTCAATAATTTACCTTCATTTTGCAACAAATTGGAAGTCTCTAGCACAATATTTCGATTTATGATGAATTTATGAAAAAAACAATTTTCCTCACGTCCGCACGGTAACTTCTGAAAAATCAGACATTTTTCGTGCGAGTGTCGTAATGTTTACACCATTTTAAATTAGCCGTTACATAAAGTTTTATATATGAAAATGTGCGCAATTTCATGTAGAATACAACAAAAAGGGATTGAAGGTTGTAGCTTTTATCATTTCTGAAATATTTGCATATAAATCACGATAAATAGAAAAAAAACACATCCGGTCAACTTTGACTCTACCGAAATGGTCGAAAAATGCAATTGTAAGCTACAACACTTACAGTCTAGTAATATTCAGTCATTTATCTTCATTTTGAAACAAATTCAAAGTCTCTAGCAGAGATGCAGAGGGGATGATTCCATGATTTTATGGTCTCAGTCCTAACAGGCGGGTTTAGCTTACACCTGTGCCTCTGTATCTGTTTTGATGCGACCCTACGGGTAGGGTATGGAGCGGATCATCTGGGAAGTATGCTCTCACTGTGCCGATAGTGGAGAATGTAAATATCTTTTCCAACGTATGATACTTTCTTAATATTCTCAAGGAGGTAAAACAAACGAACACACAAAACAGTTGAACAAACAAACTAAAATCTACATATGGATATTTCGGCTAATGACACACACACACACACACCCCCTGATTTGCTGACTTCACCGGCACTGTTGACGACTTTAGCGAATTCAATTAATGACAACTCGGTTGACGACCAGGAAACTAAAAAGGGCCTTTCCTCCAGTTCCAGTATTTACACACTGGAACCATCTATTCCTTCATCCCCAGGATGCCAGGGGATTAAAAAATCTGGCAGTGCAAATGAAAATTGTAGTCTTGTATTGTACGGGCATTGCACTTGATATGAGTAATTATGAAAAATTGTTCACTTATTTTAAACTTTTCGGAGAGATTGAAAGAATGAAGCTGAAACTCTCAAAAGACAAAAAAGATTTTGAAGCATATATAACTTTTCAGGATCATTCCAAAGCTATGATTGCCCTTTCCAATATCAAAAGTGGCAACATTTGCGGATTTTCTGGCCGTGCAAACTTGCATAATATTCAAAACATTTTGGATTCTGAATTTGACTATATTCCAAAGTGCTCTGACTTGTGTGATGCCCAGAAAATTGCTCCCAGGGTATTACCTGAGCCAATTTGGTATGTTGCCTCATACAAGGAAGGGTGCAAGATCATCATTAAGGGATGTGAATGCCTTGAGAAGAAAGTTGGTACCATTCCTCAAGGTAATTTGAAGAGTTATGGATATAATCTATTAATTAAGGCTGGGAAGGTTTATCCTCACAGCACCTTCAACCAGTCAAAAGGATTAATATATTGTAGAGACTTATATGAGTTTTCTGATGAGGACATACTGATGAGATGCCCTTCTTCTGTTTTTAACGTTAAAAAGCTACCAGGAGATAACAATGCCATCTTGTTGATATTTACCACACCCTATTTTCCAGACTATATAAAAGTCAGACACTTGAGCATTGCGGTCAAGAAATTCCGCCCACGACCTATGCAGTGTTACAAGTGTTATGATTTTGGTCATGTTATTGGGAAATGCACCAATGAAAAAAGATGCTTCATTTGCTCCAAATTCCATAATGCTTCTGAATTCCACGATACCTCCAAAGATTGTGTCCGAAAAATTTTGTTATCATTGTGAGGGAGCTCACTCTCCGAACTCAAGACAATGTCCTCTATATAAATTAGAACAGACTATAATAGACACTGCTAGTAATGAGCATATCACCTATAAAGCTGCTAGAAAACATATTTTAGGTAATAATTCAACTTATGTGAAAGTAGCATCCAAGAATCTGCATTCAACTGATAATACACAAGTTTCTCAATTCTCGTAAGGTGCAGAATCAAGGATTCCTGATAACTCTTCATCAAGTCGATCAGAATCCAATTCTTACAGTGACACTGGTATTCCCAAATCATCACCTAAATGCCAACATATAAATAGAATAATTGGAAAAAGGAATGACACTACTACCCAAAATCAAGCTAAACAAGAAGAGCAGATTTCTGTACAGAACAGATTCAACATATTCGCCACTAATGACAGCACCAAAGAGATGGAAGAACTTTCTGAAGTGGAGATGGTGGAACTAGGAATCCCAATAGCAAAGTCAGAAAGAAAAAAACGTGTACTTGAAAGTACAACTCCCAAATAAAAAAAATCAAATAATGAGATATGCTTAACAAAACCAACAGAAGATACTCCTCAAGCATACGTACCAGAAATGGCTTCTACCCATGTACCAAACCCAATTGAAGCAGAAATGGTAAAATTGCCTCAACTCCCAGCCTCTGAATCTGAACTTGATGTGTCAGACAATCATATTACCACCCATGTTATAAAGGCCGAAGTACATGCAAATGCACATGGTTCTCAAGAAGTGGAAGGAATTCTTACCAACAATGTACCCCTTGAAGAAATAAATCCCTCACCAGTTTTAGGCAAAACTAGTAAATCAATGATATCCCATAAAACACAACAGGGCATAAAACAACCCACAAAATGTCCTGTGGCTGTAATGATTGTTTTTTAGTCGAATGCAATGACCTTAAAAATATAAGTATACATAATATGAATAATCTAATAGACAATTTTACTAAGAACAAAAATAAAAACCAGTATGGCAAATTAGAAAGCCACAACGCTGGTTGTATGTGTGTTGACCATCTAATAAAGAAACGTGCAACAGGCACCCTTCATCTTGAAAAATTTATAGAAAAATTTAATCACAATCCAAAAGAAATTCAGGAAACGAATCGAAATCGAAGTAACCAACAGGGAGCCATTGCTAAAGAAGCAAAACCTAATTTAAAAAATACTGCTACTGCAGTTAAACAGAAACCCATTACCGGCAAAATAAGCAGAAACAATACTCTACCTAGTGATATTCCACCTCCACTACCATAATGTACAATTCATACATAATCCAATGGAATGTTAATGGTCTTAAAACCCGTTTACATCAAGGGGAAATTCAAAGACTATTAAAATATTATAATCCTATTGCAATATGCTTACAGCATACAAATGATACCGTTCAATCAATAGGAAATTACAATTTAGCATCTCATTCAGTTCCTTCTGCTAATACATTAGGAACTGCAATCCATATCCATAACAGAGTAACTTACGATGCTACGATGCTATGTCCTTTAGAACCTCAGAATTTCAATTATCTGGAGCTAGATTACATTTAAATAATAACTCCTTTAACCCTCTTACGCCGACTGGACGTATTTTACGTTGACATTTTTTGTCTCCCGTGTGCCGACTGGACGTATTTTACGTCGACTTACAGAAGTTTTTTTTAAAATTCGCGAAAAATACTTATAGGCCTACCAGCCTAAAACTTTTGAATCACGCGCCTTGGGGGATGCTGAGAGCTCACAGATCAAGGCGTTGTTTTGTTTACAATCATTAGGCAGGCGCGCAAGCGCGAATTTCTTTCTTATCGCACTAAAAAGTATCAATGACACATCTCAGAAATTATTTTGTCACTTTGACATAATTTTTGCACCATTTTAAATTAGCCATTATATGGAGTATTATATATGAAAATGTGTGCAATTTCATGTAGAATACAAAAAAAAAATACTCATGATTGTAGATTTTATCAGTTTTGAAATATTTTCATATAAATAACGATAAGTGCCAAAATTTCAACTTCGGTCAACTTTGACTCTACCGAAATGGTCGAAAAACGCAATTGTAACCTAAAACTCTTATATTCTAGTAATATTCAATAATTTACCTTCATTTTGCAACAAATTGGAAGTCTCTAGCACAATATTTCGATTTATGATGAATTTATGGAACAACAAAATTTTCCTCACGTCCGCGGGGTAACTCTTCTGAAAAAATCAGACATTTTTTCGTGCGATTGTCGTAATGTTTACACCATTTTAAATTAGCCGTTACATAAAGTTTTATATATGAAAATGTGCGCAATTTCATGTAGAATACAACAAAAAGGGATTGAAGGTTGTAGCTTTTATCATTTCCGAAATATTTGCATATAAATCACGATAAATAGAAAAAAAACACATTCGGTCAACTTTGACTCTACCGAAATGGTCGAAAAATGCAATTGTAAGCTACAACACTTACAGTTTAGTAATATTCAGTCATTTATCTTCATTTTGAAACAAATTCAAAGTCTCTAGCAGAGATGCAGAGGGGATGATTCCATGATTTTATGGTCTCAGTCCTAACAGGCGGGTTTAGCTTACACCTGTGCCTCTGTATCTGTTTTGATGCGATCCTATGCTTACAGCATACAAATGATACTGTTCAATCAATAGGAAATTACAATTTAGCACCTCATTCAGTTCCTTCTGCTAATACATTAGGAACTGCAATCTATATTCATAACAGAGTAACTTACAATGCTATGTCCTTTAGAACCTCAGAATTTCAATTATCTGGAGCTAGATTACATTTAAATAATAACTCCTTTAACCCTCTTACGCCGACTGGACGTATTTTACGTTGACATTTTTTGTCTCCCGTGTGCCGACTGGACGTGTTTTACGTCGACTTACAAGTTTTTTTTAAAATTCGCGGAAAAATACTTATAGGCCTACCAGCCTAAAACTTTTGAATCACGCGCCTTGGGGGATGCTGGGAGTTCACGGATCAAGGTGTTGTTTTGTTTACAATCGTTACGCAGGTGCGCAAGCGTGAATTTCTTTCTTGCCGCACTAAAAAGTATCTGACACATCTCGGAAATTATTTCGTCATTTTTACATAATTTTTGTACCATTGTAAATTAGCCGTTACATGAAGTATTATATATGAAAATGTGCGCATTTTTATGTAGAATACAACAATAAAATACTCATGACTGTAGCTTTTATCAGTTTTGAGATATTTCCATATAAATAACGATACAGGTACTATCCGACTTACAACCTACTCGACATACGACCACTCGTACTTACAACCTTACTTCAGACAGTTGACCATTGAGTTACTTGGCACTGTGCCATCTCATGAGAACTCTCATCACTCAGGCAGCATCAGTTTGAGTTACCCTGCCCTATCTGCAGCATCATTTGGTATTAACTGTACTGTAGACTGAATTGCAAACCAATTTACGTAAGAATCGACTTCTGACATGCATGCAAGAACCTAACCCCATTTAACTCAATGCCTGATTGTACGTAATATATACTATTACATAAATGATTAAAATGTATTAGTAGAAGTACATTATGGTAAAAAGATTGAAATAATGATTGTACATTACATTACAGTACTAAGTAGGCACCTATATAGCAAAGGTTTGATAGTATACCCTACCCAGTATGATGGCCACTTTCTAAGGTTCGACTTACATCCATTCCGACTTACAACCAGTGGGTCGGAACCAAACTTGGTTGTAAGTAGGATAGTACCTGTAATTGCCAAAATTTCAACCTTCGGTCAACTTTGACTCTACCGAAATGGTCGAAAAACGCAATTGTAAGCTAAAACTCGTATATTTTAGTATTATTTAATCATTTACCTTAATTTTGCAACTAATTGGAAGTCTCTAGCACAATATTTCGATTTATGGTGAATTTATGAAAAAACTTTTTCCTTACGTCCGCGCGGTAACTTCCCGAAAAAAATCATACATGTGATTGTGGTAATGTTTGCACCATTTTAAAATTAGCCCCGTTATATAAAGTTTTATATATGGAAATGTGCGCAATTTAATGCACAATACAACTAAAAACAACCCATGGTTGTAGCTTTTATCAGTTTTGAGATATTTTCATATAAATAACGATAATTGCCAAAATTTCAACCTTCGGTCAAATTTGACTCTACCGAAATGATCAAAAAACGCAATTGTAAGCTAAAACGCTTATATTCTAGTAATATTCAAGCATTTATCTTCATTTTGCAACAAATTGGAAGTCTCTAGCACAATATTTCGATTTATGGTGAATTTATGAAAAAAATAACATTTTCTTTACGTCCGCGCGGTAACTCTTCCGAAAAAATCATACGTGCGATTGTGGTAATGTTTGCACCATTTTAAATTAGCCGTTACATAAAGTTTTATATATGAAAATGTGCGCAATTTCATGTAGAATACAACAAAAAATAATTGAAAGTTGTAGCTTTTCTCATTTTTGAAATATTTGCATATAAATCACGATAAATAGAAAAAAAACCACGTTCGGTCAACTTTGACTCTACCGAAATGGTCGAAAAACGCAATTGTAAGCTAAAACTCTTACAGTCTAGTAATATTCAGTCATTTATCTTCATCTTGAAACAAATTCAAAGTCTCTAGCAAAATATTTAGATTTATGGTGAATTTTAAAAAAAATCTTTCCTTCCCTCCGCGTGCGGATTCTCCGCCACAAATCTCCGAAATACATACGTACCATTCTCGGAATATTTGCTCCATTTCATATCAGGCATTTCATAGAGTTTTATATATGAAAATGTGCGCAATTTCATGTAGAATAAAACGAAAAATATTTGAAGGTTGTAGCTTTTCTTATTTCCGAAATAATTGCATATAAAAAATATATATATATAAAAATTCAACATTCCGTCAACTTTAACTCATCAGATATGGTCGAAAACTGCAATTGTAAGCTAATACTCTTACAGTATAGTAATATTCAATCATTTGTCTTCATTTTGAAAGAAATTGGAAGTCTCTAGGACAATATTTAGATTTATGGTGAATTTTTGAAAAAATATTTGTTTACGTCCGCGCATTACGAATTCATGCATTATTTTGTGATAATATTTTCTCTGTGTTGCTTTTATCGTTTTACAATGTGTTATATACCAAAATGATCGCAATTTAGTGTACATTATAACGGAAAAAAAGTAACTTGTTACCTTTAACCGTTTTGTGCACAGCGCGATTTGAATACAATTATATATGAAATTTCGTTTTTGCGCTATCATATATCGCATTATTTATATATGATAATGATAATTTTTTTCATTTCTGATGGTTGCATACTAAACTTCAGCCAATGACAAAAAAAGGAGCCAAAAATAAACTCTTAATCTTGAAAACTAAGCGCGCTGTGAATTTTTGAAAAAAATATTTTTTCCTCTATGGGGCTCACTCTGAAA
Source organism: Macrobrachium nipponense (assembly GCF_015104395.2). NCBI lineage: Eukaryota > Metazoa > Arthropoda > Malacostraca > Decapoda > Palaemonidae > Macrobrachium > Macrobrachium nipponense. Next base: position 97,821,176 of record NC_087200.1, on the reverse strand, counting down.
CACCTCCGGCACACAGGAGACAAATTTTTTTTTACCGCTTCGGCGTAAGAGGGTTAATATTTATAATATGTACAATCAACCCTCTTGTAACTATAATTTGCAAAATCTACCTAAAGTATTCCCCAAAAGGCAAGAGAATTTCCTATTATTAGGAGACTTTAACTCCCACAATCCCATCTGGGATACCAATTGTGTTGATGTTGACACAATGGTTCAAAGGTTGAACACATGATGAATGATCACAACCTCTGTATATTAAATGAGGCAGAGAGTAGCACTTACTGCTCAAATACTCATGGCACCTATTCAGCAATTGATTTAACACTCTATTCCAATAATATTGTTGATAAGTTTGAATGGAATGTCTTAGATGACCTGTTTAACAGTGACCATTTTCCTTTTGATTACATACACCAACTTCTCCGATCCAACAGTATAATACAAATAAAGCTGACTGGGATAAGTTCAAGTTGTACACTAGGCAAGTGCCTGCCTTTGATTATTCCCAGGATCATGATAAAACTAACGACAACTTTGTGAATTTTATCACACAAGTGGCTGATAAATCGATGCCTCTGACTGGTAGTCGACAGTTGAAACATTCGGTCCCATGGTGGTCAGACACATTAACCCAACTGATAAACGAAAAGCCTGCAATTGGAAGAAAATTAGAAACCCTAAATAAAAGATTCAAACATTTGAACACAGGTCCCCTAATGTTAGGGAATACAATAAACAAATTGGTTGACATAGCCATAGAAATTAGTGAATTGAAACCATATTTTAATAAGATTTCTGCTAAATTTAGGAAGGAAGTAAGTAAAGGCAAGATAATTTCATGGCAAAAATACTTGTCAAGCATATCGAATAATACTTCTATGCAGAAGGTGTGGCAGAAATTTGGGAAGATTAATGGTTCTTGCGGCAGACCAGCAAGACACACATTAATGCATAATGGCTCATTAATACTTGATACTCAAACAGTCTCTAATATTATCGGCCATATTATTGAAAACATAAGCAGTATTGATAATTTAGATGCCCACTTTTGAGCCATTAAAAGAAGAGAAGAAGCAATACCATTGAATTTTGATACTGTGGAAGATATTTACTACAATAAAAGATTTACTGAAGAACAGTTGGAATTTGCATTATCAGATTGTAGCTCAACAGCCCCTGGGAAAGATAATGTAAATTTTTATATGATAAGAAATCTAGTCATGTGTTACGGACTCTGAGATCTCAGAGACAATGTTACGGTGTCGAAATATCCTGGCTAAAGGTCGACACAGTGTTACGGCCTCTGAGAGAGGTCTGCTTCAGGTTTGATATGAAATAATATTAAAAAAAATGTATCAACACAAACAGCTGAAACTGGGGATACGAATATAGAAAGAAACACTAACACAACAAAGGTTTATTTACAAGCTTACTAACAAAGGTAAATGCAGAATGGTATCTAACAAAGGTAAATGCAAAATGGTATCTCCTATTTACATAAAAAGACAGAATCTTACACTGCATGAACTGGGGGAACAGTGAGGCAATTCAAATACTTGCTAGTCAATTTGGCAATTCGACGGAACTGGCTTCATAAATGTAGAGCGGCAATTGCAGTCGTCCTCTTGACTCCGTATTGCAGAAACTAGTCTACTTGAAAGGCAGGAACTACCCAAAACTTCTAGCAGAACCTTTTCTTCTCTGAAGTCTGCTCGACGTCAAGATAACACGAGATAATTCGTCCACTCCTGAAGACGACTAGACCAATATCCAACCAACTCTCGAACAACTCTTCTGATTGATACTTCGTCGGTTCCTTCGTCTCTAGTCTCTCTCTGACGATCACTGCTGCTGATCTCTCACTGATAATCTGATCTGTGGCTCTTACTAACTGGTGATCTCTTTTACGATCTCTTCCTTCTACGATCACTGCTCTCCAAAGTTCGTTCGTCGCATTTATACGGCACTCTGGGGGCGGAGCCTACGGCGATCGTCACAGACTCCCGAGATTACTAGAAATGCTTACAGTGGTACCTCGAGATACGAGCAGCCTAACATACGAATTTTTTGAAATACGAGCCGGAGCTCGGGCCATATTTTTGTTCAAGATACGAGCCCAAATCCGAGATACAATCCGTGTTTCCGGAACGTCCCGCTAGTTGGCGCGCAGGGTGGAGCATCATCCGAGAGCATCTCTCGCTCACTCGCATGTGTTACCCGCTTAAATCAAAGTGTATCTTGTGCGCTGTACTCTGTTTTGCTTGTTTTTTGCGTGATTACTGAACTTTTTTGTGTGTTATCATGGGGCTGAAGAAAGTGAGTGCTAAGGACAATGGTGACAGGAAGAAGAGGATGATATCGATAGAACTAAAGCAAGAAATAATAGAAAAACATGAGCGTGGCGCACGAGTGATTGAACTCGCAAAGATCTATGACCTTAGTACATCGACAATTTGTACGCTATTGAAGCAGAAGGATGCCATCAAGAGTGCTTCACCAGCAAAAGGAACCATAATTCTTTCCCAATTAAGGACAAATATCCACGAGGAAATGGAGAAGCTTCTGCTCGTGTGGGTGAAAGAGAAGGAGTTGGCAGGAAATACAGTGACGGAAACGGTATATGCGATAAGGCACGGAGTATTTATGCCGACTCAGTGAAGAAAGAAGCATCAACTTCTAACTATGGCTGGTTTGATAATTTTAAGAAGAGAACTGGCATCCTTTCAGTGGTGAGGCATGGCGAAGCTGCGAGTGCAGACGTGAAAGCAGCCGATACGTACATCCAAAAGTTCGCTGCGCTTGTTGCGAGGGAAGGCTACATCCCGCAACAGGTGTTCAACTGCGATGAAACGGGCCTATTTTGGAAGAAAATGCCACGGAGGACTTACATCACAGCAGAGAAGATGATGCCAGGTCATAAACCCATGAAGGACCATCTGACCCTTGCATTATGTACAAATGCTAGCAGTGATTGTAAAGTGAAGCCACTGCTAGTTTATCATTCGGAAAATCCTCGAGCCTTCAAGACACACAAGATACTGAAAGAAAAATTGCACGTTATGTGGCGCGCCAATGCTAGGGCATGGGTTACACGGCAGTTTTTTACTGACTGGGTAAATCTCGTCTTTGGCCCTGCAGTGAAGACGTATCTGCAAGAAAATAAACTCACGATGAAAGCATTGCTCATCCTTGATAATGCTCCAGCCCACCCACCTGGTCTTGAAGATGATATTCTGGAGGAGTTCCAGTTTATCAAAGTTCTCTACCTCCCACCCAGTACGACTTCAATCCTACAGCCGATGGATCAGCAGGTCATTTCCAACTTCAAAAAGCTGTACACGAAGCACTTGTTCTGCCGCTGCTTTGAAGTGACGGAAAACACAAATCTAACCCTTCGAGAGTTTTGGAAAGATCACTACAACATCGTGATCTGTCTATGTATCATTGACTTGGCATGGCAAGGGGTAACAAAACGAACGTTGAACTCTGCATGGAAAAAGTTATGGCCTGATGCTGTTGTAGAAAGAGATTTCGAAGGGTTTGAGCCCGAGACCGAGCAAGAAGAGTTGGAGGAGATTGTATCTCTCGGAAAGTCGATGGGTCTGGAGGTAGATGAGGGTGACGTCAACGAACTCGTCGAAGAACATGAGGAGGAACTCTCAACTGAGGAGTTGAAGGAGCTTCAGATGATGCAACACACGAAGGTTCTGGAAGAGATTAACACGAGTGAGGAGGAGGAAGTGATTTCTACAGGTGAAATTAAAGACATGCTGGCAATGTGGGAAAAGCTGTCAAATTTCATTGAAAAGAAACACCCAGAAAAAGTGGCAACTGGTCCTGCTTCAGCGCTTTTTAATGACACTTGTTTGTCACATTTTCGAAGCATTTTGAAAGGCAGGCAAAAGCAAAGTTCTTTGGATACATTTTTATTGAAAAGAGCTGCGAGTGAAAGTACAGAAAGTGCAGCCAAGAAGGCAAAAACAAGTGATAATTAAATTTACGTAAATGTTAAGCTTAGTTTAAGTTTAAAGTTAAGTGCATTGTTTTAAGTTTTTTCTTTCATTTGAAATAAGGAAAGTGTAGTTTTAGTTTTAAAGTTACGAAAATAGTTTTAAGTTCTAAAAAAGTGCCGTTTACATACGTGGCTAGAGTGCCTACATCCCTTCCCCCCTCCCTCCTCCTCGCCATTCACCTTCGTTAGCCGCACTCGTCTGTCTCCAAAGTAAGACTATTATACTAAATAACTCTTTTATTTCTTTATTTCATATTTTTTTATGTATTTGTTAATTATACATGTTTATTTATTTAAAAACATATCTTTATTCATAATTTACAATGGTTTGGGGATTTTTCATAGGTCCGGAACAGATTAAATTGAATTCAGTTATTTTAAATGGGAGAAATTCGTTTGAGATACGAGCCGATTGACTTACGAGCTCGGTTTTGGAACGAATTAAACTCGTATCTCGAGGTACCACTGTAGATGAATCTAGACGAGGTATTGCATCAGAAAACGCGGCATTTCTCCCGAGACATTGGGGCGTGTTTGCGCTCCACAACACGCCCGACGATTAAAGAACAGCCACGAGAAAAAGGCGCCGACAACACGGGCGCGAAAACCTCCTTACTGCTGAACTTCTCGAAAATGCGTTCTCCTTTCCTTTATCTCTCTTTGCTAGGAAGCAATTACCATCACACAACCCCTCAAAAGAGAAAAAAAATGAAATCAACTGATTTTATTTTTTTTTCTAAAGAAGCAAGAATTGAACAGCGGGGAAACAATTCTGCATAAAGCTTTAATCCAGTCAAACACGCACACTTCCGCACTCACACACTCACTCGTGCGATAACAGAAAACGGCTATTAGGCTACTCATTCTGAGAAATCTCTATAGAGGCTATCAGCTAATACATTATCCTTCTCTCTTACTATTACCGTTTTCTGAACTCTGATTAAAACTTATAAATACTAAAACACCTCCTGTGTTTTTCTCAAAACTAATCTCACTCAGTAACATTGTTACACTGGTGGAGGCCACGGCACGGGGCGTTGTTTATAATTCTGAAGCAAATTTACCTTCATTGCCTTTGCACTACTCTTACCCACAATAATCCTATAATATATATTTACCCTCTCCTCTAACACTGAATAGTAAAGACCTTCGTACTTATAAGGTAAAAATGGACTTTCTCTCGAGACTAGTACTAAAGCTTTATCTCTTACACACAAACTTCTCTTGTTTGATATCAGATCAAGCTTTCCTTCAGTTCCCCCTTGACTTCCGTTCGGGTTTTCTTTCGCTAAGTGCCAAGCGCTTCCATTCTCCTCCGCTAGTTGCCAAACATCTCTTAGATTGTTTTTATAATACTCAAGATTAGTTATGCAATCATCTCTACCCTTACTTCTAGGCAAAGTTCTGAACATATTTATAAATACATTCTCAAAAGATGAGCCTACTGAAGGAATATTACACAACTGAACTCTAGGAATTACTTGAATCGGTTTCCCGGCAATTTGATATTTAAGACTGCTTAAAACATACCTCTTTACATCATCTTTCATTTTAGGCCAAAAGTATGCCCTACTAATACACTTGAAAGTTTTATTTACTCCCAAATGTCCTTGCTCATCATGTGCTAACTTCAAACAAAAATAGCTCACGAAGCTTCCTAGGAACTACTAATTTTCCTGTGATTCCCCCTTCACTACCTGACTTAGGACGAACATGACACAAAACTTCATCCTTTACACAAAAAGTTTCCTTACACACATCATCGAGATCATCATCCAGCTCACACTCAAAAATTCTGGTTAGTGTCTCATCCTCTCTCTGCAACTTGACCGGCTCATCCTTATCCAAAACGTTAGAGCCTAATTCGTCACCGTAACTAGGACTAGATACTGGTACATTTACTACGTTACTCTCGACAGCTACACCTTCCGTTTGGCTATCACTTTCGACATCGATAGAGTCCGATCTCTCAGCCACACTCATGCCAAGATCAACCTCGCTACCTCTATCACACTCGTTCGAATCCACGAACAAATTATGACCGTAGTCTACGTCTGTATCTAAACCTGACCTAGTTACTACCATTTCAGGCACTGGAATATTCCTCACAACAGGATTCACATTCTTGAATGAAGCTAAGTCGTTACCGACAATAATGTTAACGCCTTCAACGGGCAAACTGTCCACAACGGCAAGTTTCACTTCTCCTGACACTACCTGACTTTCTAAATTCAACTTCAACAAAGGACAAAGAACACAAGTGTTAGGAAATCCACCTAACATGACTTTCTCTTCCAGATTGATTTCTGCCTTGTTCGGCACACACTCCTTATCAGTGATACAGCGGCCCCTGTGTCTCGAAGCAAGACCACTTCTCTCGACTCTACTCCTCCAAGAGAGGAAACTACGCCTTCCGACAGAAATTCGCCAAAAATTTTCCTAGTTTCTTACCGTCCTTCCTTTCTACTGCACAATTCCTCGCCAAATGCCCTTTCCCATTACATCGGAAACAAGATAATTCTGAGTCACTAGATGCCACTTTACTCTTACAAACCTTAGACGTATGACCAGGTTTTCCGCATGTATAACAGGAATAGTCACTTTTACTCGCATTGCTATTACTAGGACTGAAACCTTTACTGCTCTGTACTCTACCAGACGAAGGATCATTTCGTTTCTTACTAACACTCAAATTATGAGTTAGACTATATTCGTCAGCTAGCCTAGTTGCTCCTGCAAAAGATACTTCTCGCCTATCCTCTATATAAAGTTTAATCTCAGGGGATACGTTATCTTTGAAATTTTCTAACAACACTAAGTTCTTCAAACTATCAAAATCCTCAACCTTAGCAGAAATTAACCAATCAAAAAACAGACTATCTAACTTCTTACCGTATTCTACATACGTAATATTTTCATCCTTTCTCAAATTTCTAAATTTCTTACGGTATGCCTCTGGTACTAACCTATACGCGCTAAGAACAGTTTCTTTCACGATATCGTAATTATCACATTCCTTCTTAGACATGCAACTATACCCAGTAAGTGCCCTACCACTCAAAACTGACTGTAAATATAAAGTCCACATTTCTTTAGGAGAACCTACTCGTTCCATTAACTTCTCAAAACACATGAAATATGTCGTAACATCTTCCTCATCGAACTTTGGTACTAATTTTAACACTGTACTCATACCTAACCTATCAGTTTCGCCTGTGTGACTGTTACGAGCATTTTGCCTTAACCCCATAAAGACGAGGAGCCACTTTTCTGGCTTTTCAACTCCCGACGCTGAGCCACTTTAGTGGCCCGATTTGAACCGCGCGCCAATACTTTCAGAGACAGATTTCTTACACCAGTACCGTGCTCTCTGATGCCGTATCAATACTTCAGTGTCATTGGCTAAATGTTATTACATCACAATGATCATTAGAATCCCATTACTTAATTGGTTAAAAGGTTTATGACGTGGAAAAAAACAAAAATTCCTGGGAAAACTTCAGTCTCGGCGTTGGTTTTGAGTGTTTCGTAACGGGCTCTCAATAACTATTATCTTTTATCGTTATTTTTGTAATTATTACAGGTTAATATGGGATAAAGACATGATAGAATGACAATATAAGTTTTAAGTGATAACAGGAATTACCAGTAATGGAATAATTCGTATATCGTATAAGTGAATTCGTAGCAAAAGCTAATATTTTTTTGAATGAACATTGAGATATCATGGTTGGCGTCTTGGTTTCAAGTGATAATCTTTATCATAATTCTTATTTTTCGTAATTATTGCGTGCTGATATTGGATAAAAATGAGATATAGAGAAAATGGAGTTAATACAAGCTGTAAGTTATGTAAATATATCGCATATCAGTAGTTGCAAAATGTTTTTACCTTATTTATTTTAGGATGAAAGTTATGGCGTCCCCTTCAGTTTCAAACGAAATCACTGACATTTCATTTTATGAAACAAGTGATGAGGAACTTTCAGATTCTGATGATACTGATAGCGAAATGGAAAGCGACAGTGATGAGGATGACGGATCATCTTCAGAAAGTGAAACAAATACATGTGCATCAGGTGGTGTGTGGGCGTGCCTCATTGGTGAGGATGCTGGCCCTATTCCAGTGCCATTTAGTGCCACCCCATGACCTATGCATTCTCCACAGGCCGACCCCCCCCCAATTGCTTATTTCAATTTATTTTTTCCTGATTCCTTTATGCAGACTGTAGTCAATGAAATAAATAGGTACAGTGATTCATTTGTATCTAATAAGAGGGAAAATTTGCAGTGCCATCCACGATCAGCCGTTCATAATTGGATTGCAGATGGGCACACTAACATCAAAGAAATGAGAGCTTTTATTGGCATAGCTCTCAATATGGGAATTGTGAGATTACCAGAGATAAACGATTTCTGGGACACTTGCCATAAACCAATCTCCCAAACTTGGTTTCGGGAACATTTTGCCAGAGACAGGTTCAAACTGCTCTTGAAATTTTTGCACTTTTCAAACAATGAAGAAATGCCTGCCCAAGACTCTCAAGATTATGATCTGCTTTATAAGATCAAACCAGTTATTGATCATTTTGCACATGTCTTCAAAAGACATTTTCATCCCTCGCAAAACATTGCCATAGATGAAAGTATGGTAGGTTTTAGAGGTCGCACACCTCATCTTCGACAGTACATGCCGCAAAAAAGGCATGCAAGGTTTGGTGTCAAGCTGTGGTGCCTTTGTGATACTGAAACTGGTTATACTCATACCTTTGAGGTGTATAAGGGGGTCAGGCAGGAAGATAGGAGTGGTGAGGGTTTCACTTACAATTTAGTGATGCATTTGATGAGGCAGGCTGACCTTTTATATCAAGGTTACCATCTAGGACTTGATAATTATTTTACCTCTCCCCAGCTATTCCAGGACCTGTACAACATGAAAACTACTGCTACTGGTACAGTAAGTAAGAAAAAGTAGGAAGGGGCTTCCAAAGAATTGCGTAAATGCCTCCTTGGCAAACCAGAAAGTGTGTGAAAGGAGGGAGGGACCTCTTTTGTGTGTTGCATTTAAGGATGGTAAAAACCAACCAATTTTTCTTTCAACAAAATCAAAGGGGGGTTATTCTGACTACAAATAGCAGGGGGAAGGTGGTAACAAAACCCAATGTTGTCATTGATTATAACAAATGTATGGGGGGCGTCGACCTCAAAGACTCAAAGCTGTACAAGTATTTGGCTGAGAGGCGTACAGTCAAATGGACAACAAAGGTGGCCTTTGCTCTTTTTGGGACTGCTGTTCTAAACAGTTATTAACCTGTATCATAAAAGCATACAAGCTCCCAGAACAGAATGCCACGAAAGCACTACATGCTTTCAATAATTGAGGCTTTGGTTGAGGACTACAGACCGAAAAGGCCATCACACAAAAGAAGGAGCAATGCAGAGATTGCTGCAAGCAGGGAAGCTCAAATTGAGCCACCTTCACATGAGATTGCAGTTCCTGAAGATGTTCATGAGTTACATAAATTGCCCAAAGGTAAGCTGAGAATGTGTGTCGCTGGGCATGAACGCAGAGTACGCTCTACTTGGGAATGCCAAAAATGTGATGTTGGGCTTTGTGCTGCATGCTCTGCTTCATATCATAAGAAGAACTAAGAGTAAGTACCGACTTATGGATGTACATAATTTTTCCTTTCTTTTGTTTAGTATACTGTATCACATGTAGATATATAAATGAACATGTTCATGCACTCACGTTCTTATATTATATATATATTATATATATATATATATATATATATATATATATATATATATAATAATATTATATATAAATTATATATATATATATATAGATATATATATATATATCTATATATATTTATATATTATATATATATATTTAATATATAATATATATATTATTATATATATATATAATATTATATAATATAATATTATATATTATAATATTATATATACAAATATATATATATTATATAGATTAAATATATATATTATAATATATATAATATAATATATATATTATATAAAATATATAAATAAATTAATTATTATATATTATATTATATATATATATTATATATATATATATATATTATTATTATATATGTATATATTATATATATTATACCAATGCTTGTTTGTGCTGTGTTACTGAATAAAGCATATTTCACACACGTTCAGAGGTGTTTTGCGTTGAGTGCCAGTGTGTTGAGTAGTTATGAATTATACTCTAAAAATGTTCTGAAAATGTTGTATATCCATTTGCTTTTGCTTTCCCCTGATTATAGCAATGAGTTTACGTAAATTGATCAAGCAGTAATTTATGAAATTAGGATACAAAATTTGTCTTCACTAACGCTGGGAATATTGACCAAATTTTGGATAATAAAGGAAAATCTAGAAAAAATATAGAGAAGGGAATAATACAATTTAAAAGGTGTCCATTTCATATAGAAAGGTTCTGCCTTGAACTTGCAATTTATTTGAAGTGAAAATAGTAAGTAATAAAGAAGATATTAACAATAAACTACAAATAATGAATTGTGCGTAACCCGTGCGGATCAGCATATCAATTTTAGCTACGTACGTACCACCAGCAATTCAAATTTACCGCGTCTTGCAGGGGTTAACCGAGCAATTTCCAACTCATGCATACGCTCTTTCTCTCTCAATTCCTGTTCATGCATACGCTCTTTCTCTCTCTCTTCCTGTTCATGCATACGCTCTTTCTCTCTCTCTTCCTGTTCATGCATACGCTCTTTCTCTCTCTCTTCCTGCTGCATTACCAACATTTCTCTCTCTTGCTGCATTTTCATTGCTTCTCTCGCTTGCTGCACTTCCCTCTCAGCTGCTCTTTTCTCTCTCTCATACTTTTCTCTTTCTTTCCTTTCCACATATTCACGGAGATCATTCCCCTCTAGACCTAGTAGCCTACCCGACTCAATAAACTCTTTCACCATCTCACTCATCCTGGTTCTTTCTATATTTTCCCTGTTTCAATCTGTTATGGTGTTGATAGCCTAGGCAAGGTCGCCACAATGTTACGGACTCTGAGATCTCGGAGACAATGTTACGGTGTCGAAATATCCTGGAAAGGGTCGACTCAGTGTTACGGCCTCTGAGAGAGGTCCGCTTCAGGTTCGATATGAAATAAATAAAAAAAAATATTTCAACACCAACAGTTGAAACTGGGGATACGAATATAGAAAGAAACACTAACACAACAAAGGTTTATTTACAAGCTTACTAACAAAGGTAAATGCAGAATGGTATCTCCTATTTGCATAAAAAGACAGAATCTTACACTGCATGAACTGGGGGAACAGTGAGGCAATTCAAATACTTGCTAGTCAATTTGGCAATTCAACGTGCTGGCTTCATAAATGTAGAGCGGCAATTGCAGTCGTCCTCTTGACTCCGTATTGCAGAAACTAGTCTACTTGAAAGGCAGGAACTACCCAAAACTTCTAGCAGAACCTTTTCTTCTCTGAAGTCTGCTCGACGTCAAGATAACACGAGATAATTCGTCCACTCCTGAAGACGACTAGACCAATATCCAACCAACTCTCGAACAACTCTTCTGATTGATACTTCATCGGTTCCTTCGTCTCTAGTCTCTCTCTGACGATCACTGCTGCTGATCTCTCACTGATAATCTGATCTGTGGCTTTTACTAACTGGTGATCTCTCTCTTTTACGATCTCTTCCTTCTACGATCACTGCTCTCCAAAGTTCGTTCGTCGCATTTATACGGCACTCTGGGGGCAGAGCCTACGGCGAGCGTCACAGACTCCCGAGATTACTAGAAATGCTTAGATGAATCTAGACGAGGTATTGCATCAGGAACCGCGGCATTTCTCCCGAGACATTTGCGCGTGTTTGCGCTCCACAACACGCCCGACGATTCCAGAATATCCGCGAGAAAAAGGCGCCTCCAACACGGGCGCGAAAACCTCCTTACTGCCGAACTTCTCGAAAATGCGTTCTCCTTTCCTTTATCTTTCTTTGCTAGGAAGCAATTACCATCACATCATGGAAACATGCAATAGTAATACCAATAGCTAAGGCAGGAAAAGGTCCTATTAATCCAGATAATTACAGACCAATTCCACTAACCAGTTGTGTATGTAAATTACTGGAAAAATAGTTAATTATAGACTGAATTGGTGTTTTCGTCGTAATAATGTTTTATCAAATTCTCAATTTGGCTCACAATCGGAGCGATCCACCTTGGACTCTCTTTCACACCTAGAAAATTATGTACGTAGAGGTTTTGAACGAAAACAGATCACACCTATTTTTTGACATTCAGAATGCATATGATACAACATGGAGGTACTCGATAATACTAAAATCCTTGCATCATAACGGTTTCCAAGACATCTTCCTATTTTTATCAGAAATTTTATAGATGGGAGATTATTTCAAACTCGTATTGATAATATTTACTCTGAATCTTTTAACCCTCTTACGCCGACTGGACATATTTTACGTCAACATTTTTTGTCTCCCGTGTGCCGACTGGACGTGTTTTACGTCAACTTACAAAAGTTTTTTTTTAAATTCGCGGAAAAATACTTATAGGCCTACCAGCCTAAAACTTTTGAATCACGCGCCTTGGGGGATGCTGGGAGTTCACGGATCAAGGTGTTGTTTTGTTTACAATCGTTACGCAGGCGTGCAAGCGCGAATTTCTTTCTTGCCGCACTAAAAAGTATCTGTGACGCATCTCGGAAATTATTTCGTCACTTTGACATAATTTTTGTACCATTGTAAATTAGCCGTTACATGAAGTATTATATATGAAAATGTGCACATTTTTATGTAGAATACAACAATAAAATACTCATGATTGTAGCTTTTATCAGTTTTGAGATATTTTCATATAAATAACGATAATTGCCAAAATTTCAACCTTCGGTCAACTTTGACTCTACCGAAATGGTCGAAAAACACAATTGTAATCTAAAACGCTTATATTCTAGTAATATTCAAGCATTTACTTTCATTTTGCAACAAATTGGAAGTCTCTAGCACAATATTTCGATTTATGGTGAATTTATGAAAAAACTTTTTCCTTACGTCCGCGCGGTAACTCTTCCGAAAAAAATCATACATGCGATTGTGGTAATGTTTGCACCATTTTAAAATTAGCCGTTATATAAAGTTTTATATATGGAAATGTGCACAATTTCATGCACAATACAACTTAAAAACAACCCATGGTTGTAGCTTTATCAGTTTGATATTTTCATATAAATAACGATAATTGCCAAAATTTCAACCTTCGGTCAACTTTGACTCTACCGAAATGGTCGAAAAACACAATTGTAATCTAAAACGCTTATATTCTAGTAATATTCAAGCATTTACTTTCATTTTGCAACAAATTGGAAGTCTCTAGCACAATATTTCGATTTATGGTGAATTTATGAAAAAAATAACATTTTCTTTACGTCCGCGCGGTAACTCTTCCGAAAAAATCATACGTGCGATTGTGGTAATGTTTGCACCATTTTAAATTAGCCGTTACATAAAGTTTTATATATGAAAATGTGCGCAATTTCATGTAGAATACAACAATTAATAATTGAAGGCTGTAGCTTTTCTCATTTTTGAAATATTTGCATATAAATCACGATAAATTAAAAAAAAAAACACGTTCGGTCAACTTTGACTCTACCGAAATGGTCGAAAAACGCAATTGTAAGCTAAAACTCTTACAGTCTAGTAATATTCAGTCATTTATCTTCATCTTGAAACAAATTCAAAGTCTCCTAGGCAAAATATTTAGATTTATGGTGAATTTAAAAAAAAAATCTTTCCTTCCTCCGCGCGCGGATTCTCCGCCACAAATCTCCGAAATGCGTACGTCCCATTCTCGGAATATTTGCTCCGTTTCATATTAGGCATTTCATAGAGTTTTATATATGAAAATGTGCGCAATTTCATGTAGAATAAAAGGAAAAATATTTGAAGGTTGTAGCTTTTCTTATTTCTGAAATAATTGCATATAAAAAATATATATATAAAAAAATTCAACATTCGGTCAACTTTAACTCATCAGATATGGTCGAAAACTGCAATTGTAAGCTAATACTCTTACAGTATAGTAATATTCAATCATTTGTCTTCATTTTGAAAGAAATTGGAAGTCTCTAGGACAATATTTAGATTTATGGTGAATTTTTGAAAAAAATATTTGTTTACGTCCGCGCGTTACGAATTCATGCATTATTTTGTGATAATATTTTCTCTGTGTTGCTTTTATTGTTTTACAATGTGTTTTATACCAAAATGATCGCAATTTAGTGTACATTACAACGAAAAAAAGTAACTTGTTACCTTTAACGGTTTTGTTGCACAGCGCGATTTGAATACAATTATATATGAAATTTCGTTTTTGCGCTATCGTATATCGCATTATTTATATATGATAATGATAATTTTTTTCATTTCTGATGGTTGTTTACTAAACTTCAGCCAATGACAAAAAAAGGAGCCAAAAATGAACCCTTAATCTTGAAAACTAAGCACGCTGTGGTTTTTTGAAAAAAATATTTTTTCCGCTTCCGCGCTCACTCTGAAACACCTCCGGCACACGGGAGACAATTTTTTTTTACCGCTTCAGTGTAAGAGGGTTAAGGGGGCCGGCCGGCTAATACCATTTTTTAAGGACAGGACTTTGATATTCATACCACTTAATAAGGTGACTTGGGACATCTCCAAACCGCATATGATTTTCGCCTCTGACCTTCGGTTTTGTGACGCCAGGGCGATTTATCCCGAAAATAACCATTTTTCAAATTCTATCTCCTCCCTTGATATTTAATATTAAGACGTAGGATTACTACCATATATAGACCTGAAGCAGACCTCCAATCGAATGAGGAGTTTTTTTTCTAAAAGTCATTTTTTTGCTAGATATGAATTTTTCAATATGGTAAAAAAATAAACCCTATAAAAATTGGAAAAAAGGGCTCTATTTGATTGTTCTATAATATCTGTCTGAGTTATATACCAAATTGCAATGTTATAGCTTTAAAACTTAAGTGAGAAGATAGATTTTGAAGGTCAATAAGTATAGTTTTTGTACATTCAACTTCCCTGTTAGATATATACTTAGCTATAGACTCCGTCATCCCGACAGAAATTCGAATTTCTCGGCACACACTACAGGTAGGTCAGGTGATCTACCTCCCTGCCGCTGGGTGGCAGGAATAGGAACCATTCCTGTTTACTAATCAGATTTTCTCTGTCGCCGGTACTGTCAACATCGTTGTTGGTACCTCCTGACTTGATTTTCGTTTTTCGTCGCCATCGATCTTCTGGGCTGTATTTGGATCTTTGGTTTGGCATATGCTTTTGTTAACTGTTTGTTGGATTTTGCTTCGAAGAAGTACAGTGGACCCCCCGTATTCGCGTTCTCCGGATTCGCGGACTCACACATTCGCGGATTTCTCTTGGGAACGTTTCCCCGCATTATTCGCGGAAAATTCGCGCATTCGCGGTATTTTTCTATGAGAAATATCCACAAATTCCTGGTTTTTGTGATCAATTTCATCATAAAATGCACTTTTGTGATAAAATTCCATTAAAAAAAACCAAGTATGAAAATTTTTAGTGGTTTTTCTTAAGTTTTAACTAACAAAATAGGCTGTTTTTAGCGCTTTTATAGGGGTTCCAAACATTTGCGGATTCTAACTATTCACGGGGGGGTCTGGTACGCATCCCCCGCGAATACGGGGGGAACACTGTAATTAGAATTTGGGTGAGACTACCAAATGCTTAGGTAGACCCTGACAACTTTTGCAAGTAAGGGAAATATTAATTTTTATTCACTAATACGTGTAAGAAGTGTTAAAACTTGATTGAGGAAAAATAAACACTCTAACTTCCTACTTAAGGAAGTCAGAAAAGCATATGACTAGAAACGCTTCCTTTAGAAGCTTTAATAAGCTCGTGCTAACGAGCAGTTAGAGTATTAACAGTACTAGTAGTTGTTGCATCCTCATCACCTTCTTACCTCACAGAAACTACAAATTCATCTTTTGCAAATTTGAAGAATAAAATGGAGGGTGGAGGGCTCAAAAGGCAAAAGCTCTTAAAAGGTAAGAAGTGAATATAGTGTTCCCAGTGCAGTGGAGGGTGCGTCTGATCGGCTCAGTCTCGCTCCTAGGCCTAGACCTCTTCCAAGCTCCCAGGCCCAGAGGAGAAGGAATGTCGAAAGCCTTACGGAGGATACGGAGAATCCCCACCGATCAGGCGTCCCCTCGGCAGGATCTGTGGCGACCTAGACTACCAAGGATCACCATTGGAAAGGCATCCTCATAAAGTGCGTCTCTTCGTCCAATTCTTCATCTTACAAGACAAAGAAGTGCACATGTTTGGAGTTCGGACGATCTTTCGCGTACTTTAGAAAGAAGTTGGAAAACTCCCGCTTTGAAATGAAGAGAGATAAGAGAAGCGCCAGCCAAGCGAGAAGCGCCAGCCAGGCGCGAGCTGCGTTCCAGCAGCCAGGCGCGAGGCGCCAGCCAGGCACCAGGATCTCCCGCATTGCCTTATGAGAGAGAGGTCAACCGCGAGGCTCCTCTTATTAGTTTTTTCGCAGGATCAGCCTTCTCATGGCAAAGGCGCAAGATGTCGCACAGGCGGCCATCGCCTTTGTCAGGATGATTCTAGTACGGAGAGAAGCTCTTCTCCAATATACAGAGGACGGCTGTAACAGGCAGTTCCTCTCAGCGTGGGCTCTCTCCTTCAGTTCATACTCTTCCCTCATTATGACGAGGCAAGAACTCCAAGAGATTTCTGACTAAGAATCTCTTCTCTTCTGCGTTCGAGATGGCGCTGCAGAAGGGGAACTTTAAGGTTCTCCCTACCGTAAGCCCAATCTCGGAATAGGAATCCTGCCCCTTCCTCGATTTTGGTGATTATTGGAAAAACTATATGCTCGAATTCCTAGATTACTTACTCTCATATAAGTGCGTTTTTCCCTCGTTAGTGACATATTACACGTTTTGTCAAGCAAGTGTGTAACACATCATTGACAAAAATATTTACTCTTTGTCCCGAAAAGGGGTTTGTTCTCATTGACAAAGATCTTAATAACATTTTATTGTGTAAGTATAGGAAACTCGCAAGCAAATATATTTAAGCGAAACAGGATTCGCTAAATACAGAAGCTGAGTTGATGTTGTCGTAATAATACCTTTAAGCGTGGTCCCTACACCGGAAACTCCTGGAATGTTGTAAGGAGTACCGATTAATTGCAATTAGAGTAATGTTCCTTTCGGTTGCCACCCGTAGAGGAATCTTCGGTTCGGTACGCTTATGTGACTTGAACCATACAGTAGAAAAAAATAACGCTAAGGTAAAATACGCAGAGTATTGTAGTCATTGGAACAGCTAATTCTCTACTACATTCTTTCCTCGATGAGGAAGAGAGAGAAGGGATATCGACTGTCTTCGTTCCCTTCAACAAGGAAGAGAATTAGTATTAGCCGAAGAAAATCCTCAAGTGAGAACCGAGGACTAAGAGGGAAGTTCTAGCTTCCTATGCTATTGGATATAAGACTTCATGGACTTAGTCTCCAAGTTTTTTCCCTGGAAGAGCCTCTAACCAATGAAGGAGAGAGCTCTTCCAAATCCTCGCATCAGGTTTTCGGCTCGATAATATTAATAAACCTATTCCTTCATTGAATGGAGTAACTGGCAACTCAGGAAGAATACTGCGAGACGGCGAATGTAGATTGCTGTCACTGTAGACCAACGCAGTACCGTCTAGTTCTTTGTCATGAGCCGTCAGTTACATCTCTCTCCTACGGGATTGACTGGCTATCCGTATCTCTCCCCTACAATCACGGACTTTAGCCTCGGATTGAGGGGAATTTGTAGGCAAACATGAATAAACATTGTCTGCGTTTTGCTAAGAAGCTTTCAACAGAAAGATCTCTTACACCTTTTCAATGCTGTTTACTGCAGTGTAACAGAATTATGGACGATTCTAACGCGGAATAGCACTATATTATATAATGCTCTCATGCTTATGAAAGCATAGCCTTATTAGAGAACGGAGCATGCTCAGTGAGACAATGGATGAGTCTGCTGGGAACCATTTCTTCGTGGCAGAAGTTTGTTTCCCTGAATGGACTACAATACAGACCTATATAATTTTTTCCTACCAAGAAACGGAAATAATATACGAGAGGGTGCCAGGTAACCTGACAGAGGTACAGATGTCCTGGCACATAGTCTAAAGAATTGCAAGAAATTTAGTTGATTACAATTCCTCGATACAGCTAGTTGTTAACCGAAGGGTTCAGTAGCCTCTCTGATAGCAGGCTCGGTAGCGTCACGGTCTGTTCCTGATTTCGTTCCCCGTATAACTGGACGGGGGTTCGATCCCAGGGAGGGACAAAATGAATTTTAAATCAATTAGGCCAATTCCACAGCTCTCTCATATCTCAAGGAGCATCGAGAATCTCTCTCTTTGCCCCTGTTCGCGTTAACAAGAGAGAACCTGTTTGGAGCACAGGAACGGAACGTAACAATCCTCAAGAGGTTCGCTGCACGATGTTGCACATCCGTGAGAATCGTCTCGATTGATGATGATAACTATTGACGTCTGACTAATCTTCGTTGGAAAGAGAGTTGTGGAAACCTGGGAGACGTCTTTTTCATAGATATCTTCGCAATGTTGAAGACGAAGAGGCTTCCTCTAGACTGCTTCCTTATTCTCGATCCAAGAGCGGTAGCAAGATACGCCATCCTTTAGTTTGGAAGGGGAATAAATATTAGTCTTTTTTCCCTTATACAAATTCTTAACAGATGTATTAAGATAATTACTGGCGTCAAAGGGAGAGAGGATGATCCTTTTCAAACCATTTTGGCCTTCGAGAGGCTGGATTCACAGAGGTCACGTCCTTCCTACAGCACTTTCCAAAGGCCTTCCCAAGAGAGTCGGTCTTCTCTATCAGCCTCACTTAGAAAGGGACCTCAGAACCTCTCCACTCTGAGTCTGCCTGCATGCAGACTGACGAGAAGTTGACATGAATGAGAGGATTTTTCAAGGTGAATGGCAAGTGTCATGGCCAAGACAAAGAAGTGCTGCAGATCTTGCTGGGTTGAATGAAGAAACTGTCCTCTTCCAATACCTCTGTGACCTACATGGCTGTTTTCTTCCCTTTCTGAGAGAAGAATCACCTTTGGATATATCTGCTATCAAAGAATACAGTAGCAGGCTATACTCTGTCTTTACAAAGGGACTTAGAGATAGCAGAGGACTAAGATCTTTGGGATCTTATACGATACCTCGAGACAACCAAGAGTAGGACATCATGTACTTCGAGTTGGAATCTTTTCGTGGCCCGCAGATTCCTTGTTCCGACAAGTTGGAACCTCCTCATCAAGCTTCTTTTAGAAATTTTATGAGGAAATTCATTTTTTTTTTCTCTTGGCCCAAGCAACTACCATGAGGACAAGTGAATTTCATGTATTGGAGTCTCGCATCGGTTTCAATGGAGACTCAACTATTGGTTCTTGCCAGCACATTATTTTTGGCTCAGAGCTTTGAAGTCAAGGGACTTTCCCATTTAAGAGGGGAAGAGATAGAAGGGTCTCTTTGCCCAGTCAGGGCGCTAAAGTTTTATCCTTCAGCAGAAGAAATGGCTCAAGAGTCTCCTGCAGTCTTTGGGGTGCGATGAGGGCCCGAAGCGCTTCCCAGAAGGTACTCAGAGGGATACGAAAAGAGCCAAGAAAGCCCTGGGTTCTCCCACTTTCGGCTCAGAGTCATCTTTGACTTCCAGACCTCCTTCCCCTCCTTCGGGCAAGGAGAGGGAAGATTCTGCAATGAGAAACCTCCTTAACATGCAGGAATAGATCTCGTCAGCAACGGAAGTACTCACAAAGGATCTTCCTCGGAGGAAGGCTCTTCTCTTTGTCCTATTAAGATATCATATCGTCTACTGGATGTAACTGGCTCCAAGCGCCTCCCCTCGTCCTAGGCCAGAGGCTCCAGGTAGAAGAGAACCTTCCACCCTTCTCCATTCTCCAGAAAAACTATTGTCTGTTTGTTCAGTATCCTCGGACAAAGAAGTGCCAGCCAGGTGCTAAGTGCCAAACAGGCAAAAAGTGCCAGAGGCAGACAGCTCAGACGAGCGTGTTTATTGTTTGATGCGGACAAGGCGCGGGCCTCCAACCTGGCGCAAATGCGCCAGAGGCGGACAGACTGGACAGGCGAGAGTGTCCGATGTGGACATCGCCAGCCAGCCTCGAAACTCCAGCCAGGCTCGAATCTCCAGCAAGGGGGGAGGCACCAGCCAGGCGCGAGGCGCCAGGAGCCAGGCTCCAGCCAGGTGCCAGAAGTGCCAGCCAGGCGCAAGGCGCCATCCAGGCGCGAAGCTCCAGCCAGGGGAGAGGCACCAGCCGGGCGCCAGGCGCCAGCCAAGAGTAATGCGCCAGCCAGGCGCCAGGCTTCATCCAGAAGAGATCCATATCAAAGAATGCCCTGGCCTTCTTTGAGACAAGTGTGATCTCCAAAGCACATGATAAGTGCCTTGATGATTCCTTCAAACGGCTGAGAATTAAAGCGCATGAAATGCGAGCTTTTGCGAATTCTCGTTCTTTTCATAAGAATATGTCAATAAAGGACATATCAGCTGTCACATATGGGAGATGCAACTCTGTGTTGACTTCCTGACTTCCCATTACCCGAAGGATGTCAAGATAACCTACGAGAGATCCTTCTCTCTTGGTTTATACGTATCTGCGGATACGTTGCTGGGATAGGGAGCCGATACTGATCCTTAACTAGTGATTTAAATTTTATTTAACGTCGATTTTTTAGGGTTGTTTGAAAGGAGTTTGGGGATAACTCTTTTCAATCTCAGTACTAACCCTCGTGTTAGGATCAGGTGATTGGGATCGGTGTCGTGCTCCCTGATTATGCCATTAGGCAAGGTGTTTTGTCATGTAAGGGGAATAGCGCCCATTGACAAAAATCCTCAGGCTCTGTCGAGTAAGCGGATAAAACCCCATTGACAGACCCACAAGAACTCTTAGCATGAGGTCACTACCTCGCTGAGGCTCTTGAGGCGAAGCAGACTCCTAGGCAGTAGCCATGAAGTCTTCCGCCTAAACAAGTAGGAACCAAGGTTTTATTATTACCTACAACGTATGTTGTTTACCTGTCTATTCAGTAAATAGCTGTCTCTTACCTACCACCAATGGTGTGAATCAGCTAAGTATATATCTGACAGGGAAGTTGAATGTATAAAAATGATATTGTTATGATACAATAAAGTTTTGTACATACTTACCTGGCAGATATATACAATTAATGGCCCACCCAGCCTCCCCTCAGGAGACAGGTGGAAGAGAAAATCTGATTAGTAAACAGGAATGGTTCCTATTCCTGCCACCCAGCGGCAGGGCGGTAGATCACCTGACCTACCTGTAGTGTGTACCGAGAAATTCGAATTTCTGTCGGGACGACGGAGTCTATAGCTAAGTATATATCTGCCAGGTAAGTATGTACAAAACTTTATTGTATCATAACAATATCATTTTGAGATATGGGCGTTCAAAGTTTTCCTTCGTATTTCTATAAAGACAATGTTAATAAATAATGATTATTATGAATGTAAATTTCTTTTTTGTGTATTAATTAAACAAAACTATATATATTTTATATTAGGGGATTCATATAATTTAACTCCCGGGGACTATTAAATTAACAAACCCCCGGAGACTGTTATTGACCCGGAGTGGGGGGCTACACGAAGTAACCCGGACGGCCACATGAACTCACCGCAAGTTTCCAAGTTGGCACAAAAGAAAAGAAAGGAAAATAACTATATAATTAAAAAATAAAATATAATATGGTTTTATATATGTATTATCATATTTACGTTACCCGTCCCGGGGAATATAATAAGTTAAAACCAAAACCCCCGGAGCTGTATGGACCCGGAGTGGTGGGGGGTAACACGAAGTAACCCGGGACGGCCACATGAACATCGCAAGTTCCGTGGCAAAAGAAAAGGAAAAATACTATATAAAGGAAAATTTAAAAAATATAAAAAAATATATGTATATATATATTCATATTTATTTTACGTCCCGGGGAATATAATATTAAAACCACCCGGAGCTGTATGACCCGAGTGGGGGGTACACGAAGTAACCCGGGACGGCCACATGAACTCGCAAGTTCCGTGGCAAAAAAGAAAAGAAAATAAAAATAAAAGGGAGAAATAAAATAACAAATATAATATCTCCGCCTACAAGGAAGAGAAACTTCCGTAAACATAGCCCTGCAACGACTACCGGAGAGAGGGAATGTTTTAGGCGGATGGATGTAAGCTCCGGAAGCTGAAAGAAGCAGAGCGCAACAAATCCACGGAAGCCGAGGCTGAATACGCAAAGCAATCAACAACTCCGGAGGCGGTCGGCTGAGAAGCGACACCCACCAACCTAAGGTCCTGGAGGACCCTCTTACATCCTCCCCTCTGCTGATGGGAACGGCTGTCAGCGACAACCGAGGCAGAGGAGCACCCAACTACTGGGGGCCCCACGTGAGGGGGAGGGAAGGAGGGCTGATGGGGGTGACGATCACGTGATCAGCGTATCCTCGCAAATAAAAGATTACGAGGAAAACGCAGGCATAGCCTATGTAGGCTAACCGACCTAACATCCAAAATATACATAGACAAAATAAAATCAATTACTTAAAGCTAAAAGAAAATCATGCTTTAACACACGGGGGAAATGAAAATAAACTGTCGTAAAATATAAAACCGCAATGAAGGCCACTCGATAACAGTGGGCGCAAAAGGGGAAAAAGGGGAAAAACTACTTGCTTACTGACAAAACGATAAGAAACGGCAAGCTGACGAAAAGAAAAAAGGGAAAATTCTTGAATGAAATAGGACGGTGGATAAACGGCGAAGCACGAAACAAAGAAACGTGCTCGAAAGAAGACCCCTGTGAAAAACGTGAAAATAAAGAAAATAACAAAACATAAATGGAAATCGGATCGACTAAAAACTGTCACCCAAGATAAATAAATAAATATATACATACATATATATATATACATTATATATATATACATATATACATACATACATGCACTGAAATATCACATGTTACAAGCAGAGAGGAAGACTACTCGAAGTCGGTACAATTCAAGCGTAAATCGGTACAATTCAAGGGTAAGCCGTAAAGGCGACTTGCCGCCCGCCCCCTATTTAAAAGTGACGCCTAATAAAAATCCTAAATAAAGGCAAAACGATAGGCAAATTCACTCCCTAAATATTGAAAAAGGGCGGAACCAGTACTTAACTTGGGTGAAGAGGTAGATGACGATCCGTAACCAGAATAAAAATAAAAGAACAAATAGTAATATTCGAACGTGCGAACACGGAATGGCTATCGAAAAGTATGACGTCACAGCCGCCTTCAACGGGGTAGCTAGGTGTGACCTATGGGTCGGCTCCCCGTATTTAGGGTCTTTTGATGAGGAAAAGGCTAATTGGAGGGGTTGCTGTGGTAGTGTTTAACACTCGCCCCAGTTTTATACCGACACCTTTTATATAGGTGAGCGAGTCAGAGGCTTCTGACATGTCCAATTTAGCAGTTCTCTGGTATTATAGCAATATTTTACTAGAAATAGTGCTAAAGCAGACATATTTCACGGGAGCGACACGGCTTCCTCGCCCAGAAATAGATTTTTCCTACGTCAAAATCCCTTTTTATTTATCATAATTTAATCATAAATGATGATCCCTTTGCTCATATATCGTAGCCTGGGGCACTGCTTGAGGCAAGATGGGGCACTCCTTCCTACGCAACTCTCTCTCTCCCCTTCACTAACTCTGCTTATTACAGCGAATTTTCTTCTTCTGTATGTTAGCGAGATGTTTTCCTTGTATTTTCCTCTTTGGCATGATGAAATTCTTGCTGAAACAAAGATAAACAAACGTAAATGCAAGAGAATGTCAGAGGTGAAACTCGAAGGTGTACTCTCTTTTTACAAAGACAATTTAATAAATCATGATTATTATGAATTTCATATTCCATTTTGGGTATTAAAAAACCAAAACTTTGTTATTTATCATAAATGAACTCTTTAGTCAAAGATCGTAGCCTTGGGCACTGTGATGTGTGCTGTCAGGCAAGACGGGGGCGTTACTACGCAACCCTCACTACGGAATCCTCCCCTCTCTCTTCACTAACTGCGCGTATATTATGATATTCTGTAATAATACTTGAGCGATTTTTCTTCGTCTGTATGTTAGCGAGATGTTTTCCTTGTCTTTTCCTCATTGGCATGATGAAATTCTTGCTGAAATATACATAAACATACGTAAAAGCAAGCAAATATCAGAGGTGAAATCAACGTGTAGACTAGTTGAAGTTTGTGCTTGCACTGATGGTTGGACTTGGTAGCTGACTGAAGTGAAGTCTCCCTTCTCGACTCGGGGAATGTCTACAGATGCCATTTCTCCCAATTTTTTTGACAATAATTATCAAAATTTACAATAATAGAAGAAATATTGCATTTTCTTGTACGGGTGAATGTTTTAGGCTTATTGAGTTACGTTAACTTATTACCCTGTAACTACGAAAGTAAGAGGAATTTAGACGAAATATTTCGTATACATATTCTCAATTGCCATATGAAGCTCCATGAGCTGTGTAGAGCCAGAGGCCACTCCCGACTATGAAGCGGATCAAGGGGTAGAAGATTCTGAGGAGGAAGAGGGTGCAGACCTGCAGCCAACCAGTGAGAGCTTGCAGGTAGGAGGGAGATTATATCTCTTTCGAAACCATTGGACCTTCAGTCCATGGGCACATAGTATAATCTCCAAGGGCCTGGGGTGGAAATGGAAGGAAGGGCCTCCACCACCAATAAACTTCTTCCAGACACCAACAGCGGATCTGGTAGAATATACCAAGGATCTCCTACAAAAGAAGGCCATAGAGAAAGTAAGGAGACTAAAGTTTCAAGGACGTCTGTTCACGGTTCCAAAGAAGGACTCAGACAAAAGAAGAGTGATTCTGGACTTGTCAAGGCTCAATTCATACATTCTTTGCGACAAGTTCCGTATGCTACGGTCTCGCATGTGCGGACCTTACTTCCCCGTGGGGCCGTCACCACCTCTATAGATCTTACAGACGCTTACTATCATGTTCCGATAGCAAGGAACTTCTCTCCATACCTAGGCTTCAGGCTAGGGAACAAAGCTTACTCATTCAGTCATGCCGTTCTGGCTCATCATTGCGCCCAGAATATTCACCAAGCTAGGAGAAACGATAGTCCAAGAACTGAGAACCAGGGGAATAATGTTAGTAGCCTACCTAGACGACTGGCTCATTTGGGCAGCCAGCATCGAGGAATGCCGCAGGTCAACAGCCAAAGTAATAGAACTCTTGGAGTTTCTGGGTTTTCAAATAAACAAGGAGAAATCTCCTCTGGAACTGGCTTCCCACTTTCAATGGTTGGGAATCCAATGGGACCCAGAAAAACACGAGTTATCCCTTCCACCCAGGAAGGCCAAGCAGATAGCTGCGGCTACAAGACAGTTTCTCAGGAACAAAAAGGCCTCTCGTCGTACCCAAGAGAGAATCCTCGGTTTACTGCAATTTGCATCAATAACGGACGTCCTACTAAAAGCCAGATTGAAAGATATCAATCGAGTCTGGATGAAGAGAGCCAACAACAATCTCAGAGACAAAATCTCAGCAATTCCACCCATACTAGCAAAGAGGCTTCCCCCTTGAACGAAGCACAAGAACCTAACCAAGGCAGTACCACTGCAATTCCCTCCACCGTCTTTGACAATCCATACAGACGCGTCACTGAGTGGCTGGGGGGGATACTCTCAGCACAAGAAGGTTCAAGGGATATGGTCGAATACGTTCCACCAGTTCCATATCAATGTGCTAGAAGCTATGGCTGTCCTCCTAACCTTAAAGCGACTAACTCCGGCCAGGAACAGCCATGTGAGGATAGTCTCAGACAGCCTAGTGGTGGTACATTGCATGAACAGAGGAGGTTCCAGGTCAAGCAAATTGAATCACGTGCTGATTGCAAAATTCGCTTTGGCAGCGAAGAATCATTGGCACCTGTCAGCAACCCATCTGGCAGGAGTCAATAATGTCATCGCGGATGCTCTTTCCAGGTCTACTCCACTAGAATCAGAGTGGTCCCTGAACAAGAATTCATTCCAATGGATTTACAATCAAGTCCCAGGCCTTCAAGTGGACTTATTCGTAACAGAATCCAACCACAAGCTACCATGCTATGTGGCCCCCAACCTGGACCCTCTAGCCTATGCCACAGATGCAATGTCAATAAATTGGAACAAGTGGCAGAAGATTTATCTGTTCCCTCCAGTGAATCTTCTGATGAAAGTCTTGCACAAGCTACGATCCTTCACAGGACAAGTAGCATTAGTGGCTCCCAATTGGCCGAAAAGCAACTGGTTTCCGCTCCTCCTAGAACTGAGGCTCCAAATGAAACGGATCCCTTGCCCAGAACTGACACAGATAGTACAAACTCAAACTGTGTTAGCTTCCTCAAGAATTCTGAAAGCCCTAACTTTATGGACTTCATGAAATTTGCAGCCCAAAAAGACACGAGTATTGATCCATGTAACATTGTATTTATAGAATCAGATAAAAGAGATTGAACTCTCAGGCAATACGATTCGGCTGTTAAAAAATTGGCTAAGTTCCTAAAAGAATCGGGAGCCCACAAAATGACGACAAATCTGGCAATCTCATTCTTTAGAACTCTATTTGAGAAAGGCCTAGCCGCCAGTACTATTACAACAATCAAGTCAGCTTTGAAGAACATTTTCCAAGTCGGCTTCAATATTCCATTTCGGGAGCATGCGGACATCTAAGACCAATGGTCCGCCCACAAAAGGTCACTTGGTTCTTGAATGATGTACTTAAATTGGCATCAGACACTATTAATGAATCTCATACATAACCCTCCTAAGAAAAACTTTATTCTTAATGGCTATGGCCTCAGGTGCCAGAATATCTGAACTTTCAGCTCTCTTAAGAAATCCAGACCACATAGATTTCCTCCCGTCAGGGGAAGTACTACTATCCCCAGACCGGAGCTTCTTGGCTAAGAATGAGGACCCACAGAATAGATGGACTCCATGGAAAATCATTCTTTTATCACAGGACTTATCATTGCTCCCTGTCACTACCCTGAAATCCTTTCTAGCCAGAACCTCCGCAACATCGTCAGGTCCTCTATTTATTAGAGAAAAGGGTGGCACAATCTCTCTTAAAGGTATCAGACAGCAAATACTCTACTTCATTAAACAAGCCAACCCGGATTCAATCCCACATGTTCATGACATCCGGGCAGTGGCTACTTCCATTAATTATTTTCAAAATATGAATTTTGAAGATCTGAAGAAATATACAGGTTGGAAATCTCCAGTAGTTTTAAGGCGCCACTATTTGAAAAATTTAGATGCCCTTAAATTCCCAGCAATTGCTGTAGGGAGCATAGTCTTCCCTGAATAATAAAATCCTATCAACCTCCTTCTACCCCTTTCTCCTCCCTAATACATTCTCCTTTCTACCTGCCTCGCTCGTACTCTCACTGTACCTCTCTCCTCTGGGTTGAGAGGACCTGGGCGTCATCCTGCCACCAATCTTGTATATAAAATATTGGGTTCCGAATTGTTTTTATAGACCGGACTGTACATATTCTGAAATGTGATAAATTCCTTACAGGATACACTGTCAAATTATGATATCTTTAAGTTATTTCTAATTCTAAGCCATAAGTTTAAGTCTTAGCATAGGTAGTCATTAAGTAAGTTTAAGTTTAATTAGATATATTGTCATATGTTAAGTTAGTAAATTTAAGCTAAAATGAACCCCAGGTTTCATTTAACTCCTCCTTATAAGATTACTTGGTATCTAGTAGGCTTGGATGGGCATTCTCTGGTAACTTTCCACCGGCGAACACAGGTCGACCCAGAAAAGGGATTTTGACGAAGGAAAAATCTATTTCTGGGGAGAGACCTGTGTTGCCCGGTGAAACCCAGCCCTTCTAATTGACTTCCCTACCCCTACACCAATCCAAGCCAAAATGTCTAAAAAATTTCAGGATTGCAGATGGCGCTCGGGTCGGGTAGTAGTAGTAGTAGTGCGAGAGAGAGGGGGGAAATAGTAGCCATTGGGTCGGCTCCCCCCATGAGAGGATTTTGGAAAGGAAACCTGTAATTGGCAGGAGACCTGTGAATAATGGCTTCCGCTCGCCTTGTACTTTATACCCAACACCCTTAGGGTGCTCGCGCGAGGGTAGTAACCTCAGCATACCATGCTAG
Source organism: Macrobrachium nipponense (assembly GCF_015104395.2). Classification (NCBI taxonomy): domain Eukaryota; kingdom Metazoa; phylum Arthropoda; class Malacostraca; order Decapoda; family Palaemonidae; genus Macrobrachium; species Macrobrachium nipponense. The sequence goes on along the minus strand of NC_087200.1, from coordinate 97,792,775 downwards.
CTTTTTTCTCTGGTATATTTAGAACCTATTTATACTAGAGAAGGGAATAACAGGATCCTTTTCACCGGGCGACACAGGTCTCTCCCCAGAAATAGGTTTTTCTTCGTCAAAATCCCTTATATATGTATATATATAATTTTTGTATCAATTAAATTCGATAAATTTTATCATTCTTTATATCCCGATTTTTTTCGGGCCAGCCCTGTGAGAGTCAAGTTTGACTCATTGGGCTGGTAAAACTCCTTTCTTTAATAATAATAATAATAATAATAATAATAGGGAGCATGATTAGGGATATATTTAGTGTTCAGACGCTAAAAGTAACATTTATTAGCAATTTCAGAGACCGTGCCAAACTTACGCGAAACTTTCCCTTGCGCAGGGGGTCTGGAACCTAACCTCACATTACTGTAATATGAAATGCAATGTGGGTATCAGCAAGCCATTGGTGATAAGGTCTCTGATTGGTCGGAAGAATTGTGGGCGGGTTATAGCGGGTTGAGGGGGGGATATCTCATGTATGTGAAACTGACACCATATATAAAAAAAATATGCAATACTGAGTGAAACAAACAAGAACAGGGTCTTGTAACGGACGGACAATACGGGAAATCAGAGGCCAGGTTTGGGGGTTAATGTGAACTTTACAAGTACTAATGCTGAGTAAATCGTAAAAACATAGTTCCTTTTATTTCCATGAAACCAAAGATATTGTGTATTATTATTATTATTAAAGAAAATAATTTTGCAATGAAATGTTGTGGCAGGGATACCCATTTTACATGATAGTTATGAATTCATACCTAAATAAAAATACAGTGTTCCCCCCTTATTCATGGGGGATGTGTACCAGACACCCCCGTGAATAGTTCAAACCTATGAAATAGTTAGAACCACCACTAAAAATGCTTGTTACTGCATATCTTGAAAGTTCAGATACCAAATGTATACCTTAAATAACATCCTACTTCAAATATACCTAAAATTACTAACCTATTACTGTATTAATCTTTGATGTTATATTATTATTATCATTTCATAGTCATCTTAAACATTTTACCATTAAAAATGTATACCTACAGCCAATAACACAGAGAGAGAGAGAGAGAGAGAGAGAGAGAGAGAGAGAGAGAGAGAGAGAGAGAGAGAGAGAGAGAGAGAGAGCATTGAATGGCAACATCATATATCTGACCATCAAGAGTGAAATTATGAATTATTCCTGAGACAGAGAGAATAATAATGGGGAGAGAGAGAGAGAGAGAGAGAGAGAGAGAGAGAGAGAGAGAGAGAGAGAGAGAGAGAGAGAGAGAGAGAGAGAGAGAATAACTCCTAGACTCCAACTTCTTCCCCTCCGCCAATACGTATATCAAACTGTCATTTACTCCCCCGCCCACCTTCCTCCAAGTGGACAAAAAGACTGGGAATTGATTTTTTGTATTAATCTTATCAATATTTGAAAATTAGTTATAAGCTAAATCATTTATTTATATCACAAAACAAATAAACATACGTAAGTAAGAGTGAGAGAGAGAGAGAGAGAGAGAGAGAGAGAGAGAGAGAGAGAGAGGTTATTGTTTAATCACATTAAACTTAATATTATTTGAAAACTAGTACTGTATATTATTATTTCACCATAAAATGTAATAATACCCTTAAAAATATACTGTATACATAAACTTCCATGCCAAACAGAGGGTGAGAGTTACCACTTTGACATGCGTATCTCATGTGGCAAGAGAGAGAGTGAGAGTTATCCTTATTTAAGAGTGAAATGGATAGATTATTGTATTTCTTTAAAATACTATCACATATGAATTTTGAAATTAGTTATATTATTAATATTATTATTATTATGTGAAAATATTAATAAACATATGCACATGTACCATAGAAATTCTCTCATCTCAGTAAAAGAGAGAGAGAGAGAGAGAGAGAGAGAGAGAGAGAGAGAGAGAGAGAGAGAGAGAGAGAGAGAGAGTTAGAGTTAGCTGTATTTGAAAGAGTGAAATGGAAAGGTCATTGTAGTATTACTTTAAAATACTATCACATATGATTTTTGTAATTACAGTTATATTATTATTATTTGAAAATATTAATAAACATATACATACATGTACCATAAAAAAATCTCTCATCTCAGGAAAGAGAGAGAGAGAGAGAGAGAGAGAGAGAGAGAGAGAGAGAGAGAGAGAGAGAGAGAGAGAGAGAGAGAGCACACTCCCTCCCCTCCTGTCACATTACTTTATATATTTGACAACTGTTGGTCCTCAGTTTGGTACCTGGAGTTTGAAGGAAAGATGCGTGAATACTGGGATTTCCTTCATTCTTACATAATTTTTTTATTTATAAATAAAATCTTACTAATTCATTTTAGTATTTTGCTTTGCTTTACGCGTGGGGCGGACGTGTTGGAGGTCTCTCTCACGTTTCTTCACAGATAAGAAGGGTTTTTCACCCTTGGTGATTATACCTTTTATAGTAAGCAATGTGTTAATAGTGTCTCCACGTAATACCCGGCATGTAAGCCGGAGAGTGTTGTGCAATTGCAGATATTCTAATATTCTTTCTGCTCCAATCAGTGCCTTAGAAATCTTTCAAATCACAGCTACTCGAGGCCTATTGGTCCTGGGAAATGGGTAAAAGAATGCAGTGTATGTGTTAGTGCTTGGCCCTTCCCTTACCACAAAAATGTCATCCGACCAACCTCCAACCGTTGCACAAGTGACCCTGGCACCTACCGGTACCTGTGCCCCACACACAAGTTCCGTACTCGCGAACAATTGTCTTTACTATATACAATACCAATTGAACCGTTCCGACATCGAGTCCGCTATACAATCTGTCAGTGATGCCTTCTCCGATTAGGAAATCAACGTTGCATATACGAAATGTAAAGATCTGATACCAGAGAGCATTCTCAAGGAGCGATCCGCGAAGAACTTGTCATCTCGCAAGAAAATATCATATATCACTAAGTGGCTAAGGACCTGCTTGGTGGAAATCTACTCCGATGACCCTTACAATCTGCCTCCTAAGGGGCCTGCTGACCTAAACCTACCTGCGGTGTACCACACAGCAGAAAATGCCTTCCAAACAGCAAAATCACTCTCAGAAACAGTTGGGAAAAGCTCAGAAAAAATCGAACAGACAAATGATAAATTCTCAAGAATCTGGGACGTGATCAAAGGACTACAGGAATCCCTAGACAGTCTTAAAACTGTGGAAACAAATAATCTCACACGGATCTGGGATGCGATCAAAGGAGTGCAGGGATCAATAGACAATCGCACAGATAGCCACCAGACTCCTATGAAAGCGGCATCCAGATTTTCCTCGCCTTCCAGCAACACGGAAGTGCCCCCTTCACCTGTAGGCCGTTCCGAGGGGACCGTTGGTCCAACCTCCCCTCCCTCCCCAGTGCCTCCGGTGGAAGATAGACCTCCGGTGATGATTACCAGCCCTCGTGATCCTCCCCACCCTAACTCTCCCCCCCAACCCCCTATCGTAGATGCAGATGAGAGTGATCTTGAGGGGTCTGGCGGCTGGCAGATACAAACAAGCAGAAAGAAGAGAAGAACCTCGTGTTTGGCCGCTGGACAGGAGCCCAACATTCGTGTTTCACCTCGCCCGACACCTGAGAAGAGATGTCACGTAGCAATTCACAATCTGTGCTCATCGGTGACGCTAGGCGCCATAGTGGAGAGAGTCAAGTTTCTCACTGGCTCTGACCCACTTATCTCTCACGAACTCCCATGCAGAAGTAAACATAAAGTGGCTTACAGGATTACCTGCCTATTTCAACACCTCGACGTTCTTAAAGGCGAGAATTTCGGTCCTAATATATTAGTTTCAAGATATAACCTAATCCGGGACCAACCACCCCCAGGGGAACTTACTGACACTCCAACCAGGGTCATTTCCACAGCAAGTGCCAGCCAATCCCCCACGGCGAGTGACTGCCCACTCCCCCTGGCTAACCCCCCATCCACCCAAATGATCAGCGCATTCATCTCCCATCTTCGTGAGTAGCCATGGATACATTAAACATAATCTCTTGGAATATTTTTGGCCTCAAGCGGAACATTCCTCTCCTAAACATGTTCTGCAAAAATTTCAATGGCATCATTGCATTGCAAGAAACGCTCCTCTGGCCACATGACCTTGTCATCTGCGATTCAATTCATGAAGACTTCAGAACCTTCTCGACTTCATCGATGCAAGTTACAGATCAAATCATAGCAGGTCGCCCGAAAGGGGGAACTTTCTTTCCTATGGCACAAATCGTTAGACAATATGATAAAGGTGATGACCTACAGGAGTGACAGATTGCTGGGGCTTCAAGTGACAGTAGGGAACTCTAAAATCCTAATAATTAATGTTTATATGCCATGGGAAAATAGCAATAATTTTGATCATTACTTCATGATCCTAGGGGGGTTACACAGTATTATTCAAGTTTCTCCTGCTGATCATATTTGTATAATAGGGGACCTTAATTCTCACCCCACAAAACAATTTTATAATGAACTTACTCGCTTCTGTCAAAAATCATGCTCTCCAAATTAGCGATGTAATGCTCCTCCCTCCCTCCCTCCTCCTACTCATATGTACATAATAGAGCGGACGTAATTACAACCTCCTGGCTGGACCAATGCATCACATCTCCACAACTTCATGATTCTATTATGACCTGCAATATTCGCTACGATCTTGCAACGGGCTACGATTACATCCCATTACAGGTGTCATACAGTACCCCATCCCTCCCTACCGTGAACCCACTAACTGACTGCCCACCAGCGGTTAACTGGGAGTTTAAAAACCAACAGAAAACCAGATACTTTAGGGCGACCACGGAAACCAGGTTGCGGTCAATAGTTCAACCGGCTGACGCCTTACTTTGTACCAACACAAAATGTAGAAATGACCACCACAGGAGGGATCTGAATAAATTCTATTCGAACATAATCTCCGCTATGCTTGCTTCGGGCAGGACTGCCTATAGATTTCGTCAAGGTAATTCTCGCAATATACCTGGTTGGAATGACTTGGTTAAAGATCTGTATACATACTCACGAGAAATGTTTTTACTTTGGAGGCATAATGGTAGCCCGAGGGAAGGACACACTGCATTACTAATGCGGCAGGCGAGAGCGCAATTCAAACTTGCTCTTAAGCACTGCAGGTTAAATGAAAAACAACTAAGAGCCGATGCAATGTCTAGAAACCTAGAATCTGGTGATTACCCTCGTCTTTGGAAAGATATCCAGTCCTTAAATCCCAAAACTAAAAAGCTATCACAGAGAGTAGGGGGGGGAAGCAGTCGGAGACGAAGCTATCGCAAGTATGTGGGGCGATCACTTCAACAATATCCTGAATTGCATAAATGATCAAGCTTCCCGAAGGGATGTAGATAACCTCCTTAATGACAACATTCAATTTCATTTTGCAGACCATATTACGCCAGGTAACATCAGCGATGCCATAAACAGCATACCTAATAATAAATCGCCCGGCTGTGATGGTCTTCCCGCAGAAGCTTTCAAATTCTGCCATCCGATAATTTACATTTTGCTAGCTGCCCTATTCAATGTGTGCATAATTCACCAGTTTCTTCCAGACTCCCTACTCTTAGTTCACTTGATACCATTAATCAAAAACAAGCTAAAGGATGCAGCTGACCCTGGCAACTACCGGCCAATTGCAATCACAACGATCGCATCGAAGTTACTTGAGTTGGTTCTTCTTGTGAGACTTCTCCCCTTTCTACACACCTCTGACAACCAGTTCGGGTTTAAAGCAAACCACCCAACCGACACCTGCATCTACATACTTGTGATGGTAATTGCTTCATAGCAAAGGAAGTTAAAGGAAAGGAGAACGCATTTTCGAGAAGTTCGGTAGTAAGGAGGCTTTCGCGCCCGTGTTGGAGGCGTCTGTTCTGGAATCGTCGGGCGTGTTGTGGAGTGCAACACACGCCTAAGTGGTGGGAGAAATGCCGCGTTTTCTGATACAATACTTCGTCTAGATTCATCTAGGGAGTCCTTGTAAACTCGGGAGTCTGTGACGCTCGCCGTAGGCTCCGCCCCCAGAGTGCCTCTTAGTTGCGACGGTCAAACTTTGGAGAGCAGTGATCGTAGAAGAGAGAGAGATCGTAAAAGAGAGACTCCAGTTAGTCAGAGAGAGATATCCTCAGTTAGAGCCACTGGTCAGAATATCAATGAGAGATCAGCAGCAGAGATCGTCAGAGAGAGACTAGAGACGAAGGAAGGACCGACGAAGGATCAAAAGAAGAGTTGTTCGGGAGTTGGTTGGATATTGGTCTAGTCGTCTTCAGGAGTGGATGAATTATCTCGTGTTATCTCGACGTCGAGCAGACTTCAGGTTTTGGGGAGTTCCTGCCTTACAAGTAAACTATTTTCTGCAATACGGAGTCAAGAGGACGTCTGCAATTGCCGCTCTCCTTTTTTTGAAGCCACTACGTCGAGTCACTAAACCGGCCCGCAAATATTTGAATTGCCTCACTGTTCCCCCAGTACATGCAGTGTAAGATTCTATCTTTTTATGTAAATAGGAGATACCATTCTGCATTTACCTTTGTTAGTAAGCTTGTAAATAAACCTTTGTTGTGTTAGTGTTTCTTTCTCTATTCGTATCCCCAGTTTCAACTGTTTGTGTTGATATATTTTTTTTTATTATTTCATATTGAACCTGAAGTGGACCTCTCTCAGAGGCCGTAACACTGTGTCGACCCTGGCCAGGATATTTCAACAACGTAACAATACTGAAAGAATTGCTGAACTACTATCTATTATCAGCCTCTCCTGTTTTTCTATGTTTTGTAGATGTGAGAAAAGCATTTGACAGAGTAAACTACCTGACTCCCGAAACGGGCTTCGGCAAGGGGGCATTCTCTCTCCATACCTGTTTAATACGTACGCAGATGCCTTGAATGTCAAACTGAACTCACTCCCAATCGGATGCACTGTCAATGAAACGACTATTAACAACCTCTGTTACGCCGACGATATGGTTCTGATTTCCCCATCAGTGCATGGCCTCCAACGACTCATCGACACTTGCCGCCAATATGCAGAGGAATTTGATATAATCTACAACGAAACCAAGACCCAGTGCATGTCGCTGCCCCCGAGATCGCTTAAGCATATTGCAGAACCATAAATTTTCCTCGGAAACCACTGGCTGGAATTTGTGCGCGAATTTCCGTATTTGGGTCACATTATCACCGACGACCTAAAAGATACGGCAGACATTGAACAGAGGCGTCGTAAACTATGTGCAACTGGCAACATGATTACAAGGAGGTTTGCCTTCTGTCACCGAGACGTGAAACTGCTGCTCTTCCGCTCATACTGCTACAGTATCTATGGGTGTTCCCTCTGGACAAACTATACCCGAGAGACCATGAGACGTATCACTGTTGTGCACAATGACATTCTGAGACGCCTCACAAACACTCCACGCTACCACTCCGCCACACAGATGTTCTTAGAAAACCACCTGGACAATTTAAAAATCATTGTAAGGCGAACAATGTCCAGTCTGGTAACCCGAGTGAGAAACAGCGGCAACTCGCTCATACAAAGCATCCTAAGGAGTGAAGCAAGAAGAAGATCTAAATTGTGGGAAAGATGGGAAAATGAGGCCTTTGTCCCCTAAAGGACTTAATCTCTGTATTGGCAAGATGTCATCTGCAGAATTTGTCATTATTATATTTATTGCTGATATTCTATTTTTTCATTATTACTGTGATTACTATCAAGTTAAAATTTTTTTTTTCCTCTACATTCAATTTTCGTATTTAGCCCTATGGACCTGACTACTGTAACCACCTAAGGTCTCTAGTTGAAATTTAAGTTATATAATATGTGCACTAACTATTATAACTCAATGCATTTTTTTTCTCCCCAATATTATTACTGTTATTACCAGTATTATGATTACTATCTTTTATGCTACCTCAGCTATTTTGTGGATAAGTGCTGATTACTAATTTTTCTTATGTTGTCTCATATATCTAGATTGTGTATGTTACTGTGTTTTTTGTATATTCATTGTATATGGCCCTGAGCCAAAATAAAGGATATTATTATTATTATTATTATTATTATTTAATGAATTGATATTATTGCTGTTTACATTGATATTGATATTTGAAAATTTGTAAATCATTTATTTATACAAAAAACATACATCTCTGTAAGAGATGAGAGAGAAGAAGAGAGAGAGAGAGAGAGAGAGAGAGAGAGAGAGAGAGAGAGAGAGAGATATCCTTCTTTTGAAAGAGTGAAATGAAAAGATTATTGTAGTATTTCTGTAAAATACTATCACATATGATTTTTGTAATTACAATTATTATTATAATTTGAAAATATTAATGAACATTTTATACATACATGTACTATAAAAAATCTCAAATCTCAGTAGAGAGAGAGAGAGAGAGAGAGAGAGAGAGAGAGAGAGAGAGAGAGAGAGAGCACACTCCTTCCCCCTCCAGTCACATTATGTGATATATTTGACAGCTGTTGGACCTCAGTTTGGTACCTGGAATTCGAAATAGACATGTGTGAAGACTGGGATTTCCTTCATTCTTACATAATTTTATAATTTATAAACTAAAATCTTACTAATTCACTATTGTATTTTCTTTAATGAATTTATTGCTCTACATTTTTATTATTTGAAAATTAGTAAATTATTTATTTATCGTATAGAAAACATACATCTCTGTAAGAAAGAGAGAGAGAGAATTATTATGCGATATCATTTAATCGTATTAAACCTACTAATACAGTATTGATCAATATTAATATTTTAAAATAAATAAATCATTTTTGTATCATAAAAATGTATTTAGTCATGAAAATAACATCAAAATACACTGATTTGGGATTATTTATCGTTGGAAAAAAACTCGTGAATAGGCGAATTTCCTGCAAATAATGGGTAGATAAGGTTCATAGAGAAATCCGCGAATCCGGAGAACGCAAATATGGGGGCCCACTGTATATATCATGTATACGTATACACAAACTTACACTTACTATTTAAATATAAATCATGAAAACTATCGATAGAAGTCGTAGGTTAATAACGCAGGGAATAAGGAATGAAATGTTATCAAGATTCAATAATAATGAGTATTCAAGATTACCCATTATTATCATCACTGTCTATTTCTGTAAATGATAGTATTTTTATACGGGACCTGCTTTAAAAAAAAAAAAAATAAAAAAAAAATAAAAAAAAATAAAAACTTAAAGAAAGACTAACATATAGGTTACCATACTAACCTAACTGAACCTAGCAGAACGTGTTACCTGACCTCCGTACCCCCCCCTTAAAGAAAGACAAACTTAAAGGAAAACTAACATATAGGTTAGCATACTAACCTAACATAACCAGGTAGAACATGTTACCTAACCTAACCTAGTAGAACTTGCAACCTGACCCGTAACCCCCCATAAAGAAACACAATCTTATAAAAGTGTAACATATAAGTTAGGATACTAACCTAACCTAGTAGAATATATAACCTGACCCCCCCCCCCCTCTCCCCTGTACCCCCTTTAAAGAAAAACAATCCTAGGGTAACATATAGGTTAGAATACTAACCTAACCTAAATGTTATAATAATAAGAAAAATTTTATCCAAGAAATTGTTATGGGTGAGAAAGCCATGATAAGGTGAATAAAGAAAAAAGAAGGGAGAAAAATGTGTAAATTGAAATGTTTGTAAAATGTAACAATGCAATATGTGATTATAAATGTTTTAATAATAAGGTAACATTTTGACAAAGGAATTGTTATGGGTGAGCAATGCTTTGTAAAGCGATGGAATGATGATAGCCAGATGTGAATAATGGAAAGAATAGGGAGTGACCAGTGTACAAATCATGTATAAATCATGTATGGAATATCCCCAAGCAACCTTCATTTCACAACACTGACAGAAAGGTATCGAAACTCCCTCTAGTCCCACCCCTTAGGCATCTTTCAGGGGCCTGCCTTCAATTGAAATAATATTGTAAAATATATAGGGCAACTTTATGAATTGAGAACAAGTCAGTGCACATTAAATGAAATACTATGATAAATGGAACAGAAATAAAAGCTTGAAATAATTACGTATGATTATAAAATAAATGAGGAAAAGGAATATACAGGCAGTCCCCAGGTTAGGACGGGGGTTCCGTTCTTGAGATGCGTTGTAACCCGAAAATCGTTGTAAGCCGGAACATCACCAAAAATCCTAAGAAAACCTTACTTTTAATGCTTTGGGTGCATTCAAAACTATGTAAACTGCATTCTTATTGCATTTTGCATCAAAAAAAACCTTCAAATATTGATTATTTTGCATTTTTGGTGTCATATTTCTTGTGCCAGATGAGCGTTGTAGGCGTCGTAACCCTGGAAATAATTTCTGATGAAATGTAATTGAAAAGCACCTTAACTTCAGAACGTCTTAAGCCGAACCCGTCGTAACCCGGGGACTGCCTGTATGTAACTTGATGCATGAATCCCCCCAAATTCTCCACTCGGTCCTATCGCAATGTAGGGTAAATAATGTAATATGATTGGTTAAATACATGTAACCCCCCCTCCCCCCAAACCCCCATCATTTCTCTCACTTTGGAGTCTGTGTCTGAAACAAAAACTTATTTCAGCTTGTATTTTGTGTTTCAAAAGTCCTAAATAAGAGGAAATAGCACGGCAAAACCTTCCCCCAAGTGTTTTACCCCAGCCAAAACCCCACATTCCCATTGGTCCCCCATACCGTAGGACAGAGTTCAAAAATAAATTAAAGGTTAATTACAGCTGGCCAAAAAAATATTACTTTAAATTCTTGTTCAGGAAGTAAAATTCTATAGAAGAATGTCAACTGCCACAGTCTAATTTCCCGCGGAATACGAGCTTAGTTATACCATAAAACAAACTCAGCACTGTCTCCTTGACAATTGCCAAAAGCAAGATGATGTAACAGAATATTGTTTAGTAAATATACTATTACTTGGGGAAGAAAGGACATGTCATATTGATTAACATACAAAACTTTTCTATATTTGTCAGTTTATGAAAACAATGTGTTTACAGCTCTAAGCCAATGTAGGTATTTATTTGATGCTGATTTCTCTGATGTTGTTTAGAGCAGAACTTGATGTATTGTTTTTAGTATTTTGTACTTCTGAATTACATACTGTTTGGTTTTGCTAAATTAGCACTGCAGTCTTCTGGGAAATTTAATGCAGAGTCCCGCAGTATGCAGTTCTTTGAATGGTGTTGCATTTGAGTGCCATTGTAAAAAGTTAATTTTTGCCAGAGTCTAATTCACGCCAGTCTGATAGGGAGTGTAGGAGCAGATAATATGGTGAAAAATATGTTGTTTAACAGCAGAGAAATCAAGCCAATTAGAGACATGACGTAGAGTACATGGTTGTGGCATGAAACTAAAGGAAATTACCAGATTTGCTCTTCCTTGGGAGCATAGTACATCAATAAATGTTTTACATCATGTTTGCTTTTTAAAAATACTAGATGCAAAGTGAGCTCATTTCACTCATGTCTTTGTACCTTTTTTTATGGAATTCTGGCAGTTCTGTGTCCTTTCTCTATGATCTTGTAGGCCTTCTTAATGTTTTCGTCCTGGTACAGTTCCACTCTGAGCACAGTAATTCAGTTTCAGTGGGGAATTGCACTGCTGATGGAGGATTGATCACATGTACTGTTAATGTTAAGCCCTATAAATTTTGTGATGACAGCCTTATATCCCCGACTGTGTGGGATACTGTGATAAGTGTCATAGTCTTTGAAACTTAAGGAATTGTTTCCTTGGCAAATACCAGGAAATAGTTGGTAATTACTTACTACCCAGAGTTCTCAGGCATGATGTTTCCTAATGGTTCAGGATTTTAATGTTTGCTGAAGACTTCCTTATTAATACTTAGTATTATTTTTCTGTTTTATAAATAATAACCTATCACTTTAAACCCACCCATGTAAAGGATGCCCAATTTGAGGAAACAAAATAAGTTTTAATATTCTTTTAATTAAAGAGACTCAAATATGATAATATTTCTTATATGTTGGTAATGTAATGGGTAAAATTTCACGTTTTCTTTTGGCTTAGATAAAAACATTTAAAGTAACCAACAGGAATGCCTCCAGTGATATACATTTTTTAAAATGTATTGCAAGATCTTTCACCTATGATTATTTACAGGTATGATAGTAAGATTTCATCCAGAGGACCCAGATTTGCTACTCGTAGGGGAGAAGACAGGAGTTTTAAGGGTCTATTCAATTGACAGAGGCTGCTCGACTTTATTTTTACGGTGTCCTGGTCCACTTCTAGATGCAGACTGGTCGATTCCTGATCCAGCTCTGCTTGTAGCAGCTGGTGCTAAGGGTCTGACTGTGTGGAATGTAGCATCTCCTCAGTTAGTATCTTCCAAGTCTCTAATCTTTGGTATTGGTCATAAGTATGATTTTTTATTGATGAAGGATGTCAAATAATGGACCCAAACTGAGTCCTTTTTCACCTTTGATTGTCAGTGTAAAGAAACTACAGGCAGTCCCCGGGTTACAACGGTGTCGGCTTACGACGTTCCGAGGTTACGACGCTTGTCAATAGACGTTATTTCCAGGGTTACGACGCCTACAATACTCATCTGGGAGATGAAATATGACACCAAAAATGCAAAATAATCAATGTTTGAAGGTTTTATTTTAATGAAAAATGCCATAAAAATGCAGTTTACATAGTTTTCAATGCACCCAAAGCATTAAAAGTAAGGTTTTCTTAGGATTTTTGACGATGCTCCGGCTTACGACGATTTTCAGCTTACGACGTGTCTTAAGAATGGAACCCCCGTCGTAACCCGGGGACCGCTTATAATAATAATAATAATAATAATAATAATAATAATAATAATAATACGAAGGTAGAAGACCCTCTCTCAAACATGTTTTGTTGAAGATGATGGCAGCATTAGTGGAATCGATTTTATATATGGTCTTTTCACTTATTATTCTCTTCTCATCAGGGCTGATATTTGCTAATAGCTGGCCGACGTTCATATCTTGGTTAAAGAAATATTTTCTAAAAATACTAATTTATTGATATGATAACAAAAGTGGTTAACAAATCTTAGTCTAAGGATGTAACGGAATTCCAACGTTCCCAACCGTATCATCGGTTCATTTTCAAGGAAAGGTGAGTGTGAACTGACTGGAATGGGGTCGTTCGGCGGTATTTATTGTGTCCCAGGTGCTCTGTCTGATGAGCCCTGCGTTTTCATTGGCTGAGCAGAGGATTAAGTCCCTGAGTCAAGCCGTCTTGCAGAGGTGGAAGCTCGCACTGCTCTTCGCGAGCGAACGCTGGAGACTGGGAGCGTAGTATTGGGCAGGGGCACCTGATCGGTCCGTTCGATCGGTTTTATGGTGCCGGCGGGCGGCGCCCTACACGCCACCGTCGGGAGGAGTGAAGTCTTTTGAGTGGTGTTGAGGCTGGGTCTCCTTCCTGATGTGTAGGGCCTCTAAGAGGCGGAGGCGATGGTGGTCTGCCGCCTTATCAGCCAGCTATTAGCAAATATCAGCCCTGATGAGAAGAGAATAATAAGAAGAATTGAAAAGACCATATATAAAATCAATTCCACTGATGCTGCCATCATCTTTAACAAAATAATAATAATAATAATAATAAACCCTTTTTTTAACATTCTTATTCTTTAGAATTAAAAAAAAGTGTTTTTTCTGTTGTAGATTTTTTTTCTTTTTAAATTATGTATGCTAAAAATAAAAATAAAAGAATTTTATTTTTATAACTTAATTTTTCAGAAAAATAAAATAAAACTAAAAATTTAAATATGAAATTAAAAGTATAAACAAAAAATTAAAACAAAAATCATATATATATATATATATATATATATATATATATATATATATATATAGATATATAGTATATATATATTACAAAGTTCTTTCTCTTTATTTTTGGTTTATTTGTTATATGTTAGAAGGGGGTACTCTTATCTATACAGCGTTGAGTTTCTATCTCTCTTAGGAACTTATAATTCTAATACTTCTCTGTTCTTCTGGACTTCTCGGTTGGTCTCTCAGTTGATCTCTCAGGAGGCAATCAAGTAGAGAAAATATGTGAGTTCGGTTTCCTTTAGAATTTTGGGCAAGTTAAATACCACGCTTTTTTTCTTAATTATTATTGTAACACACAATCTCACCTTCTATCACACATAAGTCTTAATGACACAGGATAAACGGAGTTTAAACCAACACAAGTTATGCGTCCAGAAGTGAGTAGTTAACTGAACTTTTCTTTCTTTCCAACTGAACTCTGGATCCAGTTCTGATTTCTAGCTCCACCCTTTCTTCTTCTGGATTCCTTTCAAGACCACCCTAATTCTTCATAATTGGGTAATCTTTAACGCCTACCACTTCCGGCGACAACATCTAACAAATCAGGGTGTGCTGTGGGCAGTCCGTTCCACCCACTTGTTATTCGTTGCTTTCGGTCAAAGTTTGCATCATTGATTTTTGTTATGTCTCACTCAGTCCCTTTTCTGTGTTTTACGAGTGTCATAACACAAACATCCTGGTTTGCGTTTCTCTTCTACCTCTCTTTCGCCTTCATCTAACAAAAACTCTACTATTAGTTTCCTAGCTAATATACTCCCTACATAACTAATTTTTCAGACTTCTGCTTAACATAATCACTCTGCCACCTACAGGCATTGGCCTCTATGCTAAAGCTTAGCAAAGGTTTTCACAAAGTACTTATACATAAGAAAAATACAATATCTAAAGTAACCGCAAATGTCAATATGTACAACAAATGTTAGAACATCAGATACCTGAAGTCAAATTATTAATCAAAGTCTTAATAGTCTTGAGCTTGTTAATAACTAACACTCTGACAACACATATGAAAGCTAGCATGGTGACTACTAACAAAACAACTTTAACCATTGACATGGTGGGTGAAATCTGTCTTGTACATATGGAAAAAAATAGATAACTTCCTCAAGTTTGCTGAATGACTCTTTAACTCAAGTTTAGACAATTTGAAATTCTTAAGATTTTCGAAAAAGATTTTTGTGGCAAAAATGGTTGGTTTGTAGTATAAATAATTCAAAGTAACTACTTCACAAGATGTAACAAATGATTTGATGTTATTAAACATTATTTGTGATTGATTATTTTTGCAAGTGACTTTAGCTGTTACTTGATTTTGTGAAAACACTACTAACTCATCATACAGTATTTGAGCCTTAAAATCATGATTGTAAGGGACATACTCACAATTATTCTCACCATTTCTGTCATTAATTAAATCATCTATGCAATGCAACTTGTTAAGTGGCTCATAAAAACTGTATATTACAAACAAACTTGTTGGCTTCAAGCATGATACAATCATGAAAATCTTTGTTATGTACTTAGTTGTACTAAAAGGAGGGAATTCTTTTGTAATGCAAAATGCATCATGTCCTGGTTCAAAACAATTGACTTATTTTTTACTAACATTGGGAAATCGTAAATTGATTTCAAGTTATTAACCTCATTATTATGTAATGGTATAACTAAAACAATTGTGATCAGAAACCATCTTAACCGTTATTAAAGTAGAATAAGTAAAGACATTGCGCACAAGCGGCTTGAAGTGATGATCTAACATACACCTTTCTGTTGACGTCATAATGGCATTCAGAAGTTCTTTATAGTTTAACAAAAATGACTCTGTTTCAAATATTAACTGGTTCACAAGTTTAGACCTATGTAATTCATTTATTTCTGTTGTAATATTTTGAGCTACACTGTTAACAAAGTCCTTCAGTTTATTAATCAACATTTGGTTTTTGTTAGCCGCATCAATTACTTTGTTCAAAATGGTACCTCGTTCAGCTGCCCACATTTCTAACTTTTCTATTCTAGCTCTGTCCTTATCTACATCAGTATCAGTGACCACACCAAACAAAGTGCTTAATGCTGTACCTATAAATGGAAGGAGTGAACGCTTTCTAATTCTCCTAGGTAGAACTTGGCTGATATCATTTCTGAGTTTCATTAACAAAACTGTGTTGGTACCATTTTTGTTACTATCTATGACACTTTCAAGTTCATTAAGTAGTTAATCTTTACCACAGCAATATCGTGTATCATCTTTACTTGACCGTGATACTTCAAGATTGCTCCCCTCCTGATTTGCAAGAGGGAGATGCAGATATGACTCAACATGAGCCATAGTGAAATCCATTTCCAGCAAAGGTACATTCTAAGCAGTAAACCTTATGCAACAATGTTATAGACCGTTGCACATGGCCCTATCTTTTCCTTAAATTGTATCTCGGAGTCACTAATGGTGATGAAGTATGGAAAGCATTTACGTTAATGTTTTCTTCATTACTTGACTTCTTTAAATCTTTAAATTTTTTGAAATGTTCTTCTGACCAAATGTCAGAATGTACTACTTTAATATGGTTCCAATGTGCAACAGTTTCATTTTAAGTTGATTCATGCATTAGCTTAAATTTATTTAACTTTAACCTGTCTATTACTCTATGTGGACCTTGAAATTTAGGACTTACTTTAACATTAGGTCCTTCAATTTTATGGTTAAGCACATACCCGTTGCCCTATTTTTAAATCTGGAACTGTTGATTTCTGATTGTAATACTTACTAGGCTTTTGATGTAACTCCTTTAATCGAGCCCTTGTATATTTAACTGTCTCGAAAGGCCTTTTCGTCTTCCATGCAACATAGTCTTTGTAATTATAAGTATGTCTGGGTGGAGTTGCAACGTCTAAAAGGTTATTTGGCATTCTTTTCTGATAGCCATATAACAAAAAGTGCGGGGTTTTTCCAACAGATTCATTTACAGTGTTATTAATGGTGAACTGTGCGTCTTCAAGAGTTAAGTCCCAATATTCAATCTGTGGAGTCACCAAAGTTTTCAGTACATCCTTTATCTTACAATTTGTTCTCTCAGCTGCTCCATTAGAGCTTGGTTTATAAGCTGTAATCTGACACTTTTTAATTTCATAAAACTCACACAATTTCTTCAAAATGTCACTAGTAAATTCGCTTGCATTATCAGATAGTAGTGTTTGAGGACATGATTGTCTAGTAATTATTCTAGATTTCAGAGCTTCTGCTACAGTGGTTGCTTTTCTATTTCTTACTGGAATGATTTCAACATATCTAGTCAAATAATCTATGAAAACTAATATCTGACGGTTACCTCTAGTTGTGTTTGGAAATGGACCTACAAAATCCATTGAAACTACTTGAAGTGGATTTAATTCTGATGGATATTTCTCAAGAGGGGCCTTTACATTTACGTTACCTTTGTGTACGTTACAGATATGACAGTTCTCAACAAATCTCTTAGCATCTTCATTGCAATTAGGCCAAAAAAGGGATTTTGACGAAGGAGAAATAGACCTGTGTCACCTGGTGAAAAATCCCTGTGGCTCATTTTTCAAGTATAAATATATCCTAAATATACCAGAGAAAAAACTAGTATGGCATGCTGAAGTTACTACCCTCAGCGCGAGCACCCAAAGGGCGTCGGTATAAGTAAAGGGGCAAAGTGGAAGCCACTACTCACAGGCCTTCTGCCAATTAGAGGATTCCTTTCCAAAATCCCTCTCTTAGAGAGAGCCGTTGCAACGGCCACTCCTCCCTCCTCGCTCCCGCTACTACTACTACTACCCGACTCGCGCGTCATCTAGCATTCCTGGACTAGACACTCTAGCTTGGATTGGTTAAGGGTGGGAAATTTAATTAGAAGGGATGGGTTCACCGGGCGACACAGGTCTTCCCCCAGCAATAGATTTTTCCTTCATCAAAATTCCTTTTCTGGGTTCGACCTGTGTTCGCCGGTGAAAAAGTATCAGAGAATTCCCATCCAGGCTTACCAGATACCAAACCAGAGTATGAAGGAGGAGTTAATGAAACCTAAGGTTCATTTAAAAATTTAAATTTACTTATTTACTAATTCCACTAGGACTTAAACTATGACTTAGAACTAGTAACAATATGACAATATAATAGACTCAAGAATGGTATCCAGAGCAAAAACTAGGGCATTTACAGATAGGTCCATAAAACAATTATGGCCTCAACATTATGTATACATGATCCAGTGGCCAGATGACGACTAAACCCTCTCGACCCGGAGGAG
Source organism: Macrobrachium nipponense (assembly GCF_015104395.2). Classification (NCBI taxonomy): domain Eukaryota; kingdom Metazoa; phylum Arthropoda; class Malacostraca; order Decapoda; family Palaemonidae; genus Macrobrachium; species Macrobrachium nipponense. The sequence goes on along the minus strand of NC_087200.1, from coordinate 97,774,551 downwards.
AGAGGTTCAGTGGGGAATACGAGCGAGGCAGGCAGGAAGGAGAGAGTATTTAAGGAAAAAGGTGACAGTCTAAAGAAAGGATTTGACGAGGTTCATCAATCAGGGGAGACTATGCTCCCTGCAGCAACTGCTGGGAATTTAAGAGCCTCTAGATTCTTGAGATAGTGGCGCTTAAAGCTGCTGAAGGTTTCCAACCCGTATATTTCTTCAGGTCTTCTAAATTCATATTGTAAAATTAATAGAGGTGGCCACTGCTCGGATGTCATGGACGTGTGGAACTGAATCCGGGTTGGCCTGTTTGAGGGGGCCGGCCGGAACCCCTATATATGGTGGTATAGGGCGATAAATGCAAAGTCATGAAAAAATTCATGGAGCTTCATATGGCATTTAAGAATACGTATTCGAAATATTTTGCCAAAATTCCCCTACTTTCGTAGTTACAGGGTAATTAGTAAACATAACTCAATAAGCCCAAAACCTTCATCCGTACAAGAAAATGCAATATTTCTTCTGTTATCGTGAATTTTGATAATTATTGTCAAAGAAATTGTGAGAAATGGCATCTGTAGAGATTCCGTGGGTCGCAGAAGCGAGTATCTGGTTCAACCATGATCAGTAGGACCACAGACTTCAAGTAGACTACACGTTCGAGTTTCACCTCGTGACATTCGCTTGCTTTTACATATGCATATCTATGTTTCGGCAAGAATTTCATCATGCCAATGAGGAAAAGACAAGGAAAACATCTCGCTAACATAAAGATGAAGAAAATTCGCTTTAATATGATTACAGAATATCATAATATATGCGATATTAGCGTAGTTAGTGAAGAGAGAGAGGTAGGGTTGCGTAGTAAGTAAACGCGCCCGTCTTGCCTGAAGCACACGTCACACTGTCCCCAAGGCTACGATCTTTGAGCAAAGGTATCTTAATTTATGATAAATAACATAGTTTTGGTTTATTAATACTCAAAAAGGAATATGAAATTCATAATCTTGATTTATTAACATTGTCTTTGTAAAAAGAGAGTACAACTTCGAATTCCATCTCTTGACATTCTCTTGCATTTACGTTTGTTTATTTTTGTTTCGGCAAGAATTTCATCATGCCAAAACGGGAAATATTAGGAAAACATCTAGGTAACTTACAGAAGAAGAAAATTCGCTGTAATAAGCCGAGTTAGTGAAGGAGAGAGAGAGAGAGAGAGAGTTGCGTAGGAAGGAGTGCCCCGTCTTGCCTGACGCAGTGCCCCAAGCTACGATAAATGAGCAAAGGGATCATCATTTATGATTAAATTATGATAAATAAAATAGTTTTGGTTTATTAATACACACAAAAAAAATATACATTCATAATAATCATTATTTATTAACATTGTCGTTATAAAAATACAAAGAAAAACTTTGAACGCCCGTATCTCAAAACTATACTTATTGACCTTCAAAATCTATCTTCTCTCTTAGTTTTAAAGCTATAACATTGGAATTTGGTATATAACTCAGACAGACATTATAGAACAATCAAATAGAGCCCTTTTTTCCAATTTTTGTTTTCTTTTTTTTTATAAATTTTTTTCTCCTGATTTATAGGGTTTATTTTTTTACCATATTGAAAAATTCATATCTAGCAAAAAAATGACTTAAAAAAAAAAAAATAACTCCCCATTCGATTGGAGGTCTACATCAGGTCTATATATGGTAGTAATCCTAGGTCTTAATATTAAATATCAAGGGAGGAGATAGAATTTGAAAAATGGTTATTTTCGGGATAAATCGCCCTGGCGTCACAAAACCAAAGGTCAGAGGCGAAAATCATATGCGGTTTGGAGATGTCCCAAGTCACCTTATAAAGTGGTATGAATATCAAAGTCCTGTCCTTAAAAAATGGCATTAGCCGGCTGGCCCCCTTAATAAAGCAGAGTATTTGTTGTCTGATACCTCTAAGAGAAATCGTACCGCCTTTCTCTTTAATGCAAAGGGGGGCCTGAAGAATTTCCGGAAGTTCTGGCTAAGAAGGATTTAAGGGTAGCGACAGGGCACAATGATGTGTCCTGTGCTAAGGGTATGATTTTCCTTGGAGTCCACCTGTTTTGTGGGTCCTCATTCTTAGCTAAGAACCTCCGGTCTGTGGATAGTAATACTACCCCCGACGGGAGGATTTCTATATGGTCTGGATTCCTAGAGAGAACCGAAAGCTCAGATATTCTGGCACCTGAGGCCATGGCCATCAGGAATAGTTTTCCTAAACAGGGTTATATAAGAGCTTGACTCATTATTAGTGTCTGAGGCTAACTTAAGTACGTCATTCAAAAAACCAAGAGACCGTATGAAGGCGGTCTATTGGTCTTAGACGGGCACATGCTCGTGGAATTGAGGTGAAGTATGAATCTGAAAAGTTCATATTAAAGCCAATCTGGAAAATCTTCCTCAGGCTGACTTGATTTTTGTAATGGTATTAGCAGCCAGGCCTTTCTCAAATAGAGTTCTAAAGAACGAGATTGCCAGATTCGTCGTCATTTCATGAGCAGCTGAGTCTTTTAGAAATTTGGCCAATTTCTTTACTGCTGAATCATATTGTCTGAGCGTTGGCTCTCTTTTATCTGATTCTATGAATAAGATATTTAGTGGATTAATACTAGCGTCCTTTTGAGTTGAAAACTTCATGAAGTCCATAAATTTAGGGCATTCAGAGTTCTCTAGGAATCTAACACAGCCTGAGTTTGTACTGTCTGTGTCAGCTCTGGACGAGGGATCCGTCTGGGTCGGAGCTTCAATTCTAGAAGAAGCGGAAACCAGTTGCTCTTTGGCCATTTGGGTGCCACTAGTGCTACTTGTCCTGTGAAAGATCTTAGCTTGTGTAGGACCTTCATCAGAAGATTCACCGGTGGAAATAGGTAAATCTTCTGCCAATTGTTCCAATTTATGGGCATTGCATCTGTGGCGTAAGTTAGAGGGTCCAGGTTGGTTGCCACGTAACATGGTAGTTTGTGGGCGGATTCTATGGCAAATAGGTCTACTTGAAGGTTCGGGCTTTGATTGCAAATCCACCGGAATGACTTCTTGTCCAGGGGCCACTCCAATCCCAACAGAGTTGTCCTGGAAAGTGCATCTGCGATAACATTCTTTACTCCTGCCAGGTGAGTTGCTGACAGGTGCCGATGATTTTTCATCGTCAATGAGAATATCGCAATTAATACGTAATTTAGTTTGCTTGACCTGGAGCCTCCTCTGTTTATGTAGTGTACCACCACTAGGCTGGCCGAGGCTACTCTCTCTTGATTGTTCCTGGCCGGAGCCAGTCTTTTTCCAGGTTCCGACATTTCGTCCATGGACGAAGCCACTGCCTTAGATTGATATTGGCTCTCCTTCCAGACTTGATTGATGTCCTTTAAACTGGCTTTTAATAGGACATCTGTTACTGACGCGAACTGCAGCGAACCTAGGATTCTCTCTTGGGTACGCCGAGACATCTTCTTGTTCTTGAGGAACTGTTTCATAGCCGCTGCTATCTCCTTAGCCTTCTTGGGTGGAAGAGATAGCTTGTGTCTCATTAGGTCCCATTGGATCCCCAGCCTTTGGAAGCAGGAAGCCGGAAGAAGCCGAAATTTTTACCTGTTTATCTGGAAGCGTAGAAATTTCAAGAATTTTACCACTCTGGCTGATGATTTGCGGCACTCTTTGACGCTGGCTGCCAAAATGAGCCAGTCGTCTAGGTAGGCTACTAACATAACCTCTTGAGTTCTTAGTTCTTGAACTATCGTCTCTCCTACTTTTGTGAATATCCTGGGTGCGATGTTGAGTCCGAAAGGCATGACTCTGAATGAGTAAGCCTCGTTTCCTAGCATGAAGCCTAGGTACAGAGAGAAGTTCCTTGCTATTGGAACATGATAATAAGCATCTGTAAGATCTATAGAGGTGGTGACGGCCCCACGGGGAAGTAAGGTCCGCACCTGCAAAACTGTCAACATGCGGAACTTGTTGCAATGAATGTATGAGTTGAGACGGAACAAGTACAGAATCACTCTTCTTTTGTCAGAGTCCTTCTTTGGGACAATGAGCAGATGTCCTTGAAACTTTAGTCGTTTCACTCTTTTTTGGCCTTCTTCTGTAGGAGATCTTTGGTATAGTCTATAAGGTCTGCCGTTGGTATCTGATAAAAAATTTTTATTGGTGGATGGGCCCTTTCTCCCATTTCCACCTCAGACCTTTTGAGACTATACTGTGGGCCCATGGACTGAAGGTCCAATGTTCCCGGAAGAGATAATCTCCCTCCTACCTGCTGACTCTCACTGACTGGCTGCAGGTCTGTTACCTCTTATCTCCTTGGAAGCTTCTACCCCTTGGTCCGCCTCGTAGCCGGGAGCCACCTCTGGCCCTGCTACTTCTCTCATGCCTGTTGTGGCTGCGAAATAGATCCACTGCTTCATAGGCGGGGTTAAAGGGTGGGGAGGTCATTATATGTGGGCTGGCGGAGTTTGCCGTAAACAAACTGTTGCTGAGAATGAGCCTTAGATGTCGAAGGCTTACCGACTTTTTAGAAACCGAGACCGCTTGTACGACTGTTAGAGGACGGGAGGCCTGGTAAGGATTGAATCTGCTTGGCCTCTACTTGGGTCTGGTTTGTTGTCCCGGGGTCTCAAATTTCCGTTTGAAGGGGAGTCCCCAACGGACCCGGGGGCTCTGGTTGCCTCTGGCTCCTTCTCGAGAGACGTTGTTAAGCTCGTCTTCCGGGAACAGGTTTTCTCCCCATATTGAGGATTTTATCAGCCTATTAGGTTCGTGCCTTATCAAGGCACCCGCCAGGCCATATTTCTTACAAGCTTGTCTTGCCATCATAAAGTCGTAGAGATCCGACTGGAAAGTCTGTATTAGACCTTTCGTCAGGACCCGGAACACCTGTTCGTCAAGGTAAGTGGAGACTACCAACTCCACCGTAGTGACGGAGCTGATAGATCTTCCTAGACTTGATCTTGTTTCAAATTCCGCCATGATTAAATGGGCCGGAATTTTTAGGCAGCTTCTCGGAAAATAGAGTGGAAGCACAGTCTGGGTCAAGTTTATCTGCTGTAAACGTGGCCGGAGCATTGTTCCAAAACTCCCCACCTGCGGGGAAGAGAAGAGAGGTAGCCTCTGTCTCCTTTAGTACTGGTAGGGGTTTGTCTTCTGCCGCCGCTTGTAGGTTTAGTTCCGCTACCCTGTCTGCACAGGGCGACAGAATGTTGGCTGGGGTCACCAACATGGTGTAGGTACCCTTGTATGGCGTCAACTCAGTGTTGACGCCATCCCAGCTGGAGAGGGTGCGAACCCAAATAGCTTGGGCTTGGTCTGTAGGGAAGATCCCTGTCTCCTTCGGGACCTTGCCTGTTCTGACTAACGTGTGTTCCGCTAGTCTGACAAATCCAGGAAAAGAAATTTGCAGACCCTCTGGGAAGAGCTCAACGTCCTCCAACGGACGGGTTCCGCACCCTTCAATTGATAACTTCTTATCCGAGAATGGGGCATGTAAAGCTAACCGCCACGGGTTGTTCTTGTAAAATGGAGGTAGTTTTGACGGAGGGGGGAGGGAGCATGAGGGACCGACGCTGGGTGGCTCAAGGTGATCACCTGGCCTTGTCGAGGTTGTGGAGTGAGCCACGTGGTGAGGCGGACCAAGCGACCTTAGGTGGCCTAGGCCATCTCTAACTGTCTCGAAAGGCATGAATACAATAACATCCTAGCAAAAAACACGGGGGAAAGGAAGAGAAAATGAGAATAAGAGAAAGAGTAGTCCTGGAGAAGCTGGGTCGAGCCAACCAAGAAGGAAGGGCGAATAGCAACTCAAGGCAGCTGGCCTATGCTGATACGTCGGAACGTAGGGCGGTGGCCAGGGTGGCACAGGACCAAAAGAAAGGACACATGTCCTTAGGGAGCCTATCATAGACCTAAAAACAAAGGAACATGCATGCATGAACTCAGAGCTAAGAGGAGCGATGTAGGCTACGAGCTCGTGAGAACTCGAGGAAACCCCCGTGTGAGAATAATGCATAAATAAAAATAATGACATGTCAATAATGCACAACCATAGTAATAAACATGTACTGCTAAAATATTCGAGCACCATCGGTATAGGAGACCGAAGGAAGCACGAAAAAGTGAAACACGTGGGAGCGAGCCACCGGTAACAAAGCCGTCTGGGACGCTGTCTTAAAAACCAAAATAAAAAGGTTAAACGGGCCCTTGCCCGGCTAAAATGACACGAAACAATTCTAGCAGTACTTAACTTGGATGCAGCAATAGCTTGACGTTCCATAGTGTAAGATAATCCAAAAAATGAGCACAAAACACAGAGCAAGAGAAAACACGTTCGGTCTGAGTGATGCTAACGAAATGGATGACGGTAGAGGCGCTGGTGGTAGCATCGTAGGCGCTAGTAGTAGTTGTAGCTAGGGGTGGGCCTTGCATCGGCCCCTCTCTGGTAGAGGGATTTCGAAGAGGAATGAATCTAAATGGTAAGAGACCCGTGGTAGTGGTTTCACTCGCCCCAGAATCCATACCGACACCTTTTATATAAGGTGAGCGAGCCAGAATATTCTGGCATTTCCATTTTAGCTTTTTTCTCTGGTATGTTAGCATTAATTTACCTTAGAAATGTGGGCTAAAGGGACATTTCACGTAGCGACACGGGCTGAGCCCAGAAATCCTTGTCAAGTGTATGAAGCCTGCTTTGTATAAATCTGAATGTGCAAACAAAGAACCTGTGTTATCAGGTCATTTGAGTATTCACCATTTAACTGAAACCATCAAAGCACTTGTATCTTGAAACCCAAGCAAGAGATAAGTGTGAAATAAAAAATTCATAACCATATCTTTTATAACAAAAATTATTTTTTCTCCATAAACCCATCTTTATATATGCACCCACAATCATGGTCTAAAATTTCAAACCATACCTTTTATAAAACAAAAAAGGGATTTTGACGGAGGAAAAATCTATTTCTGGGCAAGGACCTGTGTCACCCAGTGAAATAGGTTCCTTTGATACTATTTCTAGGTATAAATATTGCTATTCATACCAATAGTGCCAAGATAAATGGCTCGCTCACCTTTTAATAAAAGGTGTCGGTATAGATAAAGAGTGAGTGGATACCACTACCAGAGGTCCCTTGCCATTTAGCTTCTTCCTCCGCCAAAACCTCAACTACAGAGGAGCCGAACTAAAGCCCCGCTACCCTCTACTACTACAGTGAGCGCCTGTGACGTCATTCCTGAAGATAGCACCCATGCTTGGGCCAAGCAGGGTGAGGAATACAAAATAAGAGGGTGGGATTTCACTGGGTGACACAGGTCCTTGCCCAGAAATAGATTTTTCCTCCGCCAAAATCCCTTTTCTGGGCTCAGCCTGTGTCGCTCCGTGAAATAATGCCAGAGAATTGGCTCCACCAAGCTTGGAAGACTGCACAAAACATTGAAATAGCAGGTGAAATAAACACAAGTAAAATTAGTTGGTATAATATACAACTTAAAGATACAAGATGGTGCAAAAGTACATGAAAGATAAAACCATATGTTTTAACCACCTTAAAGCTACTTAGATTAACAACCTTAAAGCTACTTAATGGTAAACATGTACGCTACAGAAACAAAAAGTTGACAATTATACAAAACAAGCGAGGGAACTGAGCCCTAATGCAAAGAAACAATGTATGAACAACTACATCCAAGGCAATATGTACAATAGAGGCGACCTAGCTAAGCAAGGGTGCAAGTGAGGCAGGTAGAAGGGAAGGCTACAGAGAAAGGTTGATAAGTATATCAAGCAGTGTCAGAGGAAACTGTTTCCCGCTGCCACTGCTGAGAATTTAGGGCTTCTAAAGACTTCAAGTAGTGGCGCTTAAAAACTGTCGGAGATTTCCAGCCTGTGTATTTCTTAAGATCGGCAAAATTCATTTGTTGAAAATAGTTGATGGATGTGGCAACTGCCCTCACATATGAGCGTCAAAATTCATTTGTTGAATATAGTTGATGGATGTGGCAACTGCCCTCACATATGAGCCCGTGGAAAGGATTCTGGGTTGGCTTGCTTAATAAAATACAGAATTTGTTGTCTGATACCTTTTAAGGAGATCGTACCACCCTTTTCCCTGATGAATAATGGACCCGAAGATCTTAAGATCGTCCTACTCAGGTAAGCTCTTAACCCTCTTACGCCGAAGCGGTAAAAAAAAAATTGTCTCCCGTGTGTCGGAGGTGTTTCAGAGTGAGCGCGGAAGCGGAAAAAATATTTTTTTCAAAAAATCACAGCGCGCTTAGTTTTCAAGATTAAGAGTTCATTTTTGGCTCCTTTTTTTGTCATTGGCTGAAGTTTAGTGTGCAACCATCAGAAATGAAAAAAATTATCATTATCATATATAAATAATGCGATATATGATAGTGCAAAAACAAAATTTCACATATAATTGTATTCAAATCGCGCTGTGCGCAAAACGGTTAAAGGTAACAAGTTACTTTTTTTTCGTTGTAATGTACACTAAATTGCAATCATTTTGGTATATAATACATTGTAAAACAATAAAAGCAACACAGAGAAAATATTATCACAAAATAATGCATGAATTCGTAACGCGCGGATGTAAACAAATATTTTTTTCAAAAATTCACCATAAATCTAAATATTGTCCTAGAGACTTCCAATTTTTTTTCAAAATTAAGACAAATGATTGAATATTACTATACTGTAAGAGTATTAGCTTACAATTGCAGTTTTCGACCATATCTGACGAGTTAAAGTTTACCGAATGTCAAATTTTTTTATATATTTTTTTTATATGCAATTATTTCAAAAATAAGAAAAGCTACAACCTTCAAATATTTTTGGTTTTATTCTACATGAAATTGCGCACATTTTCATATATAAAACTCTATGAAATGGCTAATATGAAACGGAGCAAATATTCCGAGAATGGTACGTACACATTTCGGAGATTTGTGGCGGAGAATCCGCGCGCGGAGGGAAGGAAAGATTTTTTTTAAATTCACCATAAATCTAAATATTTTGCTAGAGACTTCGATTTTGTTTCAAGATGAAGATAAATGACTGAATATTACTTGACTGTAAGAGTTTTAGCTTACAATTGCGTTTTTCGACCATTTCGGTAGAGTCAAAGTTGACCGAACGTGGTTTTTTTTCTATTTATCGTGATTTATATGCAAATATTTCAAAAATGAGAAAAGCTACAACCCTCAATTATTTATTGTTGTATTCTACATGAAATTGTGCACATTTTCATATATAAAACTTTATGTAACAACTAATTTAAAATGGCGCAAACATTACCACAATCGCACGTATGATTTTTTCGGAAGAGTTACCGCGTGGACGTAAAGAAAATGTTATTTTTTCATAAATTCACCATAAATCAAAATATTGTGCTAGAGACTTCCAATTTGTTGCAAAATGAAGGTAAATGCTTGAATATTACTAGAATATAAGCGTTTTAGCTTACAATTGCGTTTTTTGACCATTTCGGTAGAGTCAAAGTTGACCGAAGGTTGAAATTTTGGCACTTATCGTTATTTATATGAAAATATCTCAAAACTGATAAAAGCTACAACCATGGGTTGTTTTCAGTTGTATTGTGCATGAAATTGCGCACATTTCCATATATAAAACTTTATATAACGGCTAATTTTAAAATGGTGCAAACATTACCACAATCGCATGTATGATTTTTTTCGGAAGAGTTACCGCGCGGACGTAAGGAAAAAGTTTTTTCATAAATTCACCATAAATCGAAATATTGTGCTAGAGACTTCCAATTAGTTGCAAAATTAAGGTAAATGATTGAATATTACTAAAATATAAGTGTTTTAGCTTACAATTGCGTTTTTCGACCATTTCGGTAGAGTCAAAGTTGACCGAAGGTTGAAATTTTGGCAATTATCGTTATTTATATGAAAATATCTCAAAACTGATAAAAGCTACAATCATGAGTATTTTATTGTTGTATTCTACATAAAAATGCGCACATTTTCATATATAATACTTCATGTTACGGCTAATTTACAATGGTACAAAAATGATGTCAAAGTGACGAAATAATTTCCGAGATGTGTCACAGATACTTTTTAGTGCGGCAAGAAAGAAATTCGCGCTTGCGCGCCTGTGTAACGATTGTAAACAAAACAACACCTTGATCCGTGAACTCCCAGCATCCCCCAAGGCGCGTGATTCAAAAGTTTTAGGCTGGTAGGCCTATAAGTATTTTTCCGCGAATTTTAAAAAAAACTTTTGTAAGTCGACGTAAAATACGTCCATTCGGCACACAGGAGACAAAAAATGTCGACGTAAAATACGTCCAGTCGGCGTAAGAGGGTTAAGGAATTGACAGGACATAGGGACTTGTCCTGTGGAAGTGGTAGGATTTTCCATGGGGCCCATCTATCTTGTGGGTCTTCATTTTTGGCCAAAAATTGACGATCTGGAGAGAGAAGCACTTCTCCTGAGGGAAGGAATTCAACGTGGCCTGGTTCTCTCGAAAGAGCCGACAGTTCTGAAATTCTAGCTCCTGACGCTAAATAACTTAGCAAGAATAAAGTTTTCCTCAGGAGGGCTATATAATCACTTGATTCATTATTTATTTCTGAGGCCAACTTAAGAACATCATTCAAAAACCAAGAAACTGACTTAGGTCTCTCGGAGGGTCTAAGTCTAGCACAAGCTTTCGGTATAGAGGAAAAGTAAGAATCTGTTAGATCTATACCAAAACCAAACTGAAAGATCTTTTTAAGACCCGATTTGGTAGTAGTAATTGTGCTTGCTGCAAGACCTTTTTCGAACAATGTTCTGAAGAAGGATATGGCTAAATTCGTGGTCATAATCTGTGTATTTGAGCCCTTAAGAAACATAGCCAGTTTCTTAACAGCTGAGTCATATTGACATAAGGTAGATTCCCTTTTATCTGACTCCAAAAATGTAATATTTTGGGGATCAATGTTAGCGTTCCTGCGAGCTGCAAACTTCATGAAATCCATAAAGTTAGGGCTTTCTGAATCCTTGAGGAAGCGGACACAGTCCTTGTTTGCACTAACTGGGTCAGTTTGGGATTGGGAATCTGTAGGGGCCGGAGTCCCAATTCTAGAAGTAGTGGGAACCAATTGCTTTTGGGCCAATTGGGAGCTACTAGAGCCACCCGGCCTTTGAACGACCTGAGTTTGTTCAGGACTTTCAGAGGAAGATTCACTGGGGGAAACAGATAAATCTTTTCCCACACATTCCAATCTAGGGCCATAGCATCTGTGGCATAAGCCAGAGGGTCCAGGTTGGGTGCCACATAGCAAGGAAGTCTGTGATTCGATTCCGTGGCGAAGAGATCTACCTGAAGCCCCGGGACTTTTTGACAGATCCATTTGAATGATTCCTTTTCGAGGGTCCACTCCGATTCTAGCGGGGCGGAGCATGACAGAGCATCTGCTACCACGTTCCTTACCCCTGCTAAGTGGGTGGCTGACAGGTGCCATTTGTTCCTGTCCGCCAGAGAAAATATGGCTATTAGGACATGATTCAGGTGACTTGATTTGGATCCGCCCCTGTTTATGCAGTGGACTACTGCTGCGCTGTCTAGGACCAGCTTGATATGAGATTTCATGTGTGGACGAAGCCTTTTCAGAGTAAGAAACACTGCCATGGCTTCCAGTACATTGATATGTAGCTGGCAGAATGGTAGGGACCAGGTTCCCTGGACCTTTTTGTACTGCGAGTACCCTCCCCACCCACTTAGTGAAGCGTCCGAATGGATCACTAATGACGGTGGGGGAAATTGAAGGGGTACTGCCCTTGATAGGTTCTTTACCTCCGTCCATGGGCGGAGACGTTTCCAAAAGATCGCCGGGATAGAGGCTAGCTTGTCCGGGAACTGCGGTTTGCTCTTGAACGCCAGACCCTGTTTATATCCTTCAGTCTGGCTTTTAGAAGAATGTCCATGACTGAGGCAAATTGGAGTGAGCCTAAGATCCTCTCCTGGCTCCTCCGGAAGGTTTGACGTTGCTTGAGAAATTGCCTTGTGGACTTGGCTATTTCTTTCCTTTTCAACGGCGGGATTGACAGAGTATGCGAACCCAAGTCCCATTGTAGACCTAACCACTGGATCGAGATTCCGGTGTTAGTCTGGACTTGGTTTTGTTTATTTGAAACCCTAAGTGTTCCAGGAATTTGATTACTTTGACCGTTGCCTTCTGGCATTCCTTGGGGATCTTTGCCCATATGAGCCAATCGTCCAGATAAGCCACTAACATTATTCCTTGAGTCTCAACTCTTGGACGACTGCTTCCGCCAGTTTCGTAAATATCCTGGGGGCGATGTTGAGCCCGAATGGCATTACCTTGAAGGAATAAGCTCTGTTTCCTAGCTTGAAGCCTAGGAACGGGCGGAAGTGTCTGGCTATTGGAACATGATAGTAGGCATCTGTAAGATCTATAGAGGTTGTGACGGCCCCATGGGGAAGTAAGGTCCGTACCTGCGAAACGGTCAGCATCCTGAACTTGTTGCAAGGAATGAATAAGTTTAGATGGGACAAGTCTAGGATGATTCTTCGCTTTCCTGAGTCTTTCTTTGGCACGCTGAACAAGCATCCTTGAAATTTTAAGTTCTTGACCCTTGATACTACTCCTTTGAGAAGAAGATCCTGGGTATACTCTATCAATTCCGCTGTTGGTTTTTGGGAGAAATTGTTGGGTGGAGGAGGGCCTTCTAGCCAGCTCCAACCCAGACCTTTGATTACTATGCTCTTTGAGGGCCAAGGGCTGAAACCCCCCCCCACCAGTCGGCGGGGAAGAGGTACAGCCTCCCTCCACCTACCTTGCGACTCTCACTGTTGGTTTGCCGAGGGGCGACCTCCATGTACTCGCGAGGGAGGGATAACAGTCTCCCTTTGGGACTTTATCCTCTCTCATCATGGCTGCGTCTGTTAGCCGGACGTAGCCCATAAACGGAGGTTGAAGGTCCTTGGGGTAGAACTCGAAGTCCTCAAGCCTCCGAGTTCCAATGCCTTCGATTGAGAGCATACCTTCCACAAAGGGAGCGTATGCTGCGATCTTCCAAGGGTTGTTGGGCTTGAAGGTAGGGAGTTTTGACGAGTCCAGCATGACGGAAGGTAAAACTACCTGACCAGACTGCAGATGTCCTGCTGTAATCGAATCCCGAATCCCCGTCATAGCATTTTCTTGGGCTGTCATCCTCTCCTCCAAGGGGGAGATCCGCTCGTTCACGTTGTCCCTGGCAACCGATCCAAGCCCACTCCCTTCTTCCCCCCCCCCTCCACGGGGGCGATACGGGAGTTAGTAAGGGGACACGCGACGCTGGCTCGGCTAGTACTGCTCTCTTCATTCAGTACTGAGGGGGTTCCCTGCTCGACCGAGCCTCGGTTGGCCACTAGGCTCGGCTGCGCTCAGATCTCCTCGGTTCTCGAGCCGAGCTCTCTCTCACCCCGAGTCACCATCCTTCCCGCTCCGGCGGATAGGGGCTCCGGCACCGCCAGGCCCTAAGTTTAGTGACTGTAGAGGAGCTCCGCCATCCATTTTTACCTGTTGCATGTTTACGTTTATTATTTACATCCTTTATGTTAGCTAAGTCGGCGGAGACCCCGCTCACCACCCGGGTTCACCACCTACTTATTCTAATACTATTTTACGGCGGAGTCATCCTCCCCCCCATTAATTGCTGGTCCCCTCCTGCTCCTCCCCCGCCGTCCTCGTACTCCTCGTTCCGGCGTATAGATTAGGTACTTCTGGTTCGGTGATTTTTTCGTCCTCTGGCAACTCCGGGGACACACTGATTCTAGTTTTACCAACTCTATTGGACACCCACCACATTACACGGCAGGAGAGCAGGTAGAGACCAAGCCTTAAAATTGTCTAGTAACTCCTCTAGTAACTCCGGTGCACTCCGGTGTTATGATATATCACTTCATGGACTTAGTCCAACTAGTTAGTGTTGATACTCATGTATCATTTCACTTACAGGCTACCCACTGCCAGGAGTCGGGCTGCAACGCCGTCCTCCAGGACCCCTGTGGGCACGAGATCTGCCGGACCCACGCCACTTGTGCCATCCGCTTTGGAGATCTGGCTGTCTGGCACCACGAGAGCTGCACCATCTGCTATGAGCTGGTGGACCAGGTCTCCTCCGGAGTAAGTACATCTCCGGTTACTAAGCCCTTTCACATATAATTTATTGACCTATATAAATTTTTGGTGATATATCATCTACTGTTCGTAATTTAAGTTAATCTTAAGTAGCCTTAAGTATTAATTCTGACCCTCTCTTTCAGGGTGCTCAAGCGGTCAGGGACGCCGCCCAAACCACTCTGAAGGCCTAGGTCGGCGGGTTTGGTCGGAACGTGACGAAGGGGCAGCCTTACATCTTGGATAAGAAGATGGCTGCTCTCATCTTCCCCGGCGGCATACCGACCTCATACGTCGACCCGGAGACGGCGGCCCCTTACATCACCACCATTCAGGAGCAGGTGGCGTTATCTGTGGAGGAGCCGGGTAACCAAGAAGTCCTGGAAGAAGTAGCGGCTCTCAACCTGGACCTCGAGCCCATGACGGTAGACGCCGCAGGTAGGAGGGTGAGTGAGGCAGGTTTGGTAGGGGCTCAAGGTCTTCCCTTGAGTCATTCTAGATCTTCTCCTGTTCCTTCTTCTTCTTTCCAGGGATTCTCTGACGATGGGCAATCAGTTAGACTGAAGTCCACCCAGGCGATCCCTAAGGTTAAAAGGAAGCGTGAAATCAAAACGCTTCACAAGACTGTCTAAGAAGTCTAGTTCGGGTGGCTCTCAGAAAACTCCGGCTCACCATCCCGGAGGAGGAAAACCTAGAACTTTTTCCCATTCAAAAGGCTCCAGAGGGAAGTCTTCTAAGGACAAGGCTCAGCTCCTACCCGACCCTGAGCCTTCGACCTCGACAGGAGCCCATCCTAAGACCTCCAGGGAGAAGCTGGAACCCACTCCATTTGACACAGACTCATTTACTGCAAACATTATGCAGCAAATGGGTAGTCTGGTCGGGAACTTGGTTCAAGACAAGTTCCAGGAGATGCTCACCCAGATCTCATCTTCCTTGGAGGAGTCAGGCCAGTCAATCCGGGCTATTTCGGATAGGCTGGTCACTCAGGAGAACCTCATCGCAGGTCTCCGTGAGAACCCCGCGACAGGTCTTGCACAGCCCGGCATGGCAGCCCAAGCCATGCCGGACTACAATACTCTCCCTCCTTACACGGCGAGTAATCCCTGGCGGACTGTGGAACTCGAAGGCTTGAGGACTTCGAGTTTCATCCGGCAAATTTGCAACCCCCCTTCATCGGTTATGCCCACCTTACGGAGGCAGCCATGAGGAGAGAAGATAAGATCCCAAAGGAGACGATTATCCTCTCCCGGGATCAAGCCCAACGAGATTGGCTTAGGAGCCTAGAGGATTGGGATTGTATAAACACCAGGGTCCAAGCGTTTAAAAGTGCTTTCACAATGTTCGTAGTCGACGGAGAAACGCCCATCCCGTTTACTACGAAGGTGACGGAGCTGACTATGCAGGCCGCGATGAGAGACGAGCCAATGCCGCAGCTCCGGGAAACGGAGCCTACATCGCTCCTTCTCCCTGGAATGGAAGATCTATGGTCAGATCTCCCGGCCACCTTTTCGGTCGGGAAACTAAAACCAGACTGCGCCATCACACAATTTAGTGAGCGGCTGCCTAGACTTCCAGACAGTCTCATTCAGGCGGAATTTGACGCCCGAACGAGACTATCCAGATCCCTCAATACACTTGTCATGACAGAAGTATCATCTCTGATGTATGGAGACGAACCTCTGTTTAGATCATAGCCAAATCACAATTGCATACAGTGCAATGTGATTTGTATGACTATTGTGGCAAGGCGTAATTGTCGGAAACATGTCCTGCAAGAGGCCACCATCCGTCATGAGCCCAATAAATTATTGGCTGCTCCGATCTGGGGTGCTGATCTGTTCCCAGAGTCGGTAGTGAACTCGGTTCAATGTGAGGCTACCAGACTCAACCAGTCTCAAAGTTCACTGGGGATTATCCAGTAAAAGGAAACCCAAGTCGACTTCTTCAGCCAAGAAGTCAAAGAAGCCTAGGAAATTCCAGCCTTTCCAGGCTCTCCAGCAACAGACAATGATGCAAGCGGTTCCAGTATCTCAGGTACCGCAACCATCGACGTCAAAGGCACAGCCTCAGCAACAGTTTCTGCTGCTGGCGCCGCCTCAAAACCAGGCCTCCACCTCCTACGCTGTCTCCCCGGCCTTCAACCCAATTTTTGAAGGCTAGTCATTTCAACCTTTCAACAGGTTCGGCAGGGGTAGCAGGGCTAGGGGTGCTTTTCGTCAACCGAGGTAAGCACTTACGAGGAGGGCGCGGGACACGCCCTTCCCCAACAGCCCTTCTATCAACAGCCAGCAGCGGCATTGATAGAGTACGCCCAAGAACTCCTTCAGAAAGGAGTAGTGTCAAGAGTCAAGCACTTAAAGTTTCAAGGTCGCTTGTTCAGCATGCCAAAGAAAGGCTCAAACAAACGAAGAATAATTCTAGACTTGTACCGTCTAAACTTATTCATTCGTTGTGACAAGTTCAGAATGCTGACTATCTCGCAGGTGCGGACCTTACTACCCCGTGGGGCCGTCACCACCTCTATTGATCTTACAGACGCATACTATCATGTTCCAGTAGCAAGACACTTCCGCCCGTTCCTAGGTTTCAGGCTAGGGAACCAGGCATTCTCCTTCAAGGTAATGCCTTTCGGGCTCAATGTAGCCCCCAGAATTTTCACAAAATTGGCGGAGACAGTGGTTCAAGAACTCAGGTCTCAGGGAATAATGATCTGAAAAAGTATACAGGCTGGAAATCTCCGACAGTGTTCAAACATCACTACCTCAATTCCTTAGAAGCTCTTAAATTTCCAGCAGTGGCAGCAGGAAACACAGTTTCACCTGACACTGCTTAAGTAGTAATAAGTAGCTTAGATCTAGATCCCCTTTCTACCTGCCTCACTGACATTCTTCCTGTGGCTCTGCCACCATGTAGCCTTGGTCATGCCTTGGATGCCACATGTTGTACATAGTTGTGATGTTTCCTTGTTTTTATTTTAGGATTACTCACACAGAATATTGTATTGTATAATATTGTATTTAAACTTTAAGGTTAATATCAAGTTACTATGTTTACTCTTAAGCCTTTAGTATAATTATCTCTAGTTCATAAGTTTATTTTAGATTATACTAATTAACCTTAATTGTTTTTCATTCTTCCCTTACAATATATATTTGTACTCAATTGTTCCAAGCTTGTGGCCAATTCTCTGTTACTATTTCACGTAGCGACACAGGCTGAGCCCAGAAAAGGGATTTTGACGAAGGAAAAATCTATTTCTGGGCAAGGGCCCGTGTCGCTCAGTGAAATCCCACCCTTCTATTATAACCCGACTCTTGGCCCCAAGCTTGGGAGGCTAACTCCAAGGATGCCGGTAGAGGCGCTGGTGGTAGCATCTGAGGCGCTAGTAGTAGTTGTAGCTAGGGGTGGGCCTTGCATCGGCCCCTCTCTGGTAGAGGGATGAATCTAAATGGTAAGAGACCCGTGGTAGTGGTTTCACTCACCCCAGAAACCATACCGACACCTTTTATATAAGGTGAGCGAGCCAGAATATTCTGGCATTTCCATTTTAGCTTTTTTCTCTGGTATGTTAGCATTAATTTACCTTAGAAATGTGGACTAAAGGCACATTTCACTGGGCGACACGGGCCCTTGCCCAGAAATAGATTTTTCCTTCGTCAAAATCCCTTTATTAAGGTTTAATGGTACTTTTTCCGTATTCATCCAGAAACTGCAATGAAGTATCTCGACCATATGTTGTTGATACCATTCTTTAATACTTATTGATTAAACTGGTATGAATTCAGTAGATTTTCAGTAATGAATGCCTTCCATTTGAAGAGAGGGGAAAATTGGGAATTTGATGTACTGAGAAAGTATTGCACTTCTAAAAAGCACTACAGTATTTTTATTGTACTATTTCATGGGATAATGCTAACTTGAGGTCTCTATGAACTCTTGCATGATGAATACTAGCACTTGGAACTGGGAATTCCCCATATATGCAGGGGATGGGTACCATACCCCCCATGAAAAAAACAAAAATGTTTATACCTTGTTTTCTGGGCCTGGGCTGTGTCGCTCCGTGAAATAGGTTCCTTTAGCACTATTTCTAAGGTAAAATATTGCTATAATACCAGAGAACAGCTAAATTGGAAATGCCAGATTATTCTGGCTCGCTCACCTTTATTATAAGGTGTCGGTACGGTTTCTGGGGCAAGTGAAACCAACTACCACAGGTCCTTTTCCATTTAGCCTCTCCCTACATCAAAAAACCTCAAAAAGAGAGGAGCCGACCTAAGGCTCACTACCTGCTACCGTGTAGGTAGCACCTCTGATGTCATTCCTTTGATAGCACTGCTATGCTGCACACGCGTTTTACTTTGCTGTGTTGTGTTTTTCGCTTTTTGGAACTTTATTTTCACCATGGATCGTCAATCTGCTTCTGCATCCAAGTTAAGGGGATCGGCCGGTTACCGACTTTTTTAACAACAGGTTGTTGATATATAGGGGGTTTGTTAAAGGATATTGTGTGGAACTTCTGGGAAAAAAAAATTTTGTTCAGTGACCTTAGGTTTTGTGACGCCAGAGCTTTTTTTGGCCAAAAATGGCCATTTTCAAAATGCATCTCCTCCTCTGCTTTTTGGTTTCAAGGGATGAGATTTGAACCACATATAAAACACATATGGACCTTCGATATAAAGCCGAGGATTTTTTATTTTTCAATTATTTTTCGAGATATGAATTTTTTTTTTATGAAATTTTCCCAGAAAAATTACAGGAAAAAAAATTGCCAAAAATCAGAAACTCAAAATATTGAAAATCCCCGGCTTTTATTTAACCCTCTTACGCCGAAGCCCTAAAAATCAAAACCTCTCCCGTATGGCACGGCCGGTTTGGAGTGAGCGCGGAAGCGGAAAAAATAATTTTTTCAAAAAATCACTGCGCGCTTAGTTTTGAAGATTAAGAGTTCATTTTTGGCTCATTTTTTTTGTCATTGCCTGAAGTTTAGTATGCAACCATCAGAAATGAAAAATAATATCATTATCATATATAAATAATGCTATATATGGTAGCGAAAAAAAAAATTCATACATAATTGTATTCAAATCACGCTGTGCAAAAAACGGTCAAAGCTAACGAGTTACTTTTTTTTCGTTGTATTGTACACTAAATTGCAATAATTTTGATATATAATACATAGTAAAACAATAAAAGCAACACCGAAAAAATATTATCACAAAATGATGTACGAATTCGTAACGTGCGGACTTTAAAAAATGTTATTTTCAAAAATTCACCGTAAATCTAAATATTGTTCTAGAGACTTCCAATTTGTTTTAAAATGAAGACAAATGATTGAATATTACGATACTGTAAGATTTTTAGATTAGAATTGCAGATTTTGACCATTTCGGACAAGTTAAAGTTGACCAAATGTCGAAATTTTTATATATATTTTTTTATATGCACATATTTCGTAGATGGGAAAAGCTACAACCTTCAATTATTTGTTATTGTATTCCTCATGAATTTGCGCACATTTCGATATATGAAACTCTATAAAACGGCTAATATGAAAAGGAGCAAATATTAGGATAATGCGATGTACGCATTTCGGAGACTTGCGGCCGCGAATCGGTGCGTGGAGGGAAGTTAAATATATTTTTCAAAAATTTACCATAAATCACAATATTGTTCTAGAGACTTCATATTTGTTTCAAAACGAAGATTAATGACTGAATATTACTAGGCCGTAAGAGTTTTAGCTTACAATTGCGTTTTTCAACTATTTCGGTAGAGTCAAATTTGACCGAACGTGGTTTTTTTTCTATTTATCGTGATTTATATGCAAATATTTCGAAAAAAGAGAAAAGCTACAACCTTCAATCATTTTTGGTTGTATTCTACATGAAATTGCGCACATTTTCATATATAAAAATTTATGTAACAGCTAATTTTAAATGGTGCAAACATTTCGACAATCGCACAAAAAAAATTCTAATTTTTTCGGAAGAGTTACCGCGCGGACGTAAAGAAATTTTTTTTTTTTTCATAAATTCACCATAAATCAAAATATTGTGCTAGAGACTTCCAAGTCATTGCAAAATGAAGGTAAATGATTGAATATTACTAGAATATAAGAGTTTTAGCTTACAATTGCGTTTTTCGACCATTTCGGTAGAGTCAAAGTTGACCAAAAGTTGAAATTTTTGCACTTAACGTTATTTATATGAAAATATTTCAAAACTGATAAAGGTTACAACCATGGGTGGTTTTTAGTTGTACTGTGCATGAAATTGCGCACATTTCCATATATAAAACTTTATGTAACGGCAAATTTTAAATGGTGCTAACATTAGGACAATCGCACGAAAAAATTTATCGGAAGAGTTACCGCGCGAACGTAAGGAAAAAGTTTTTTCATAAATTCACCATAAATCGAAATATTGTGCTAGAGACGTCCAATTTGATGCAAAATGAAGGCAAATGATTAAATATTACTATAATATAAGAGTTTTAGCTTACAATTGCGTTTCTCGACCATTTCGGTAGAGTCAAAGTTGACTGAAGGTTGAAATTTTTGCACTTATCGTTATTTATACGAAAATATTTCAAAACTGATAAAAAGCTACAATCATGAGTATTTTTTTGTTGTATTTTACATGAAATTGCGCACATTTTCATATTTAATACTTCATGTAAAGGATAATTTAAAATGGTGCAAAAATTATGTCAAAGTGACGAAATAATTTTTGAGATGTGTCACTGATACTTTTTAGTGCGATAAGAAAGGAATTCGCGCTTGCGTGCCTGCATAGCGATTGTAAACAAAACAACGCCTTGATCCGTGAACTCCCAGCATCCCCCAAGGCGCGTGATTCAAAAGTTTTCGGCTGGTAGGCCTATAAATATTTTTCCGCGAATTTTTAAAAAAACCTTTTTGAGTCGACGTATGATACGTCCATTCGGCATACGGGAGACATTTTGACTTGACGTTTCATACGTCCATTCGGCGCAAGAGGGTTAATCTACCATGTTTCCTCATACTATATATGAAATTTCATTTAGATTGGTTCAATACTAAGGGAGGAGATACATTTTGAAGGTGAAAAACTTATGTTTTGAGAAACAGGCCTTCAAAGTTATAGGTACATAAAGAAAGGTAAAAGACTGTGTTACCATTAATTTTATGGTGTTAGTTTTTATTTTCGAGTATTAATGCAAAATTATTATGAATGGGAATATTAATTAATTGATTATCTTTGTGCCTAAGACACATTATTATAAATTTTAGGCTCCTGGTCCCCCATTGTCTGATCTTGTCATAAGGTATTACTCTAGGGTATCATAGTTGCCTACACTACTCATTGTCGCCAGGTTATGTGGTTATTTAAAATCCTCCGGCTTCATATTCTTGAATTTTCTTGTGTATTTTCTTTCTTTCTGGGAATTTCTTCTTTCTGGCACTCAATCTTCTTTCTTTATCTTGAAGTTCTAGGCTTCGTTGAAGAGCAGAAGATATGCCAAATTCTTGGAAGAGTGTTGCTTTTCTGTATCCAAAGTTATGGTCAAGCACAGTTGTTTGTGCTACAAACTTTACTCTTTGTGCTCCAGCAAACTTAGTCTTGTGTGCTCTGTTCCAAATTTTTGAATGAAAACTTTCATTCGCGTTTTGTGTAAGACCGCGAACACAGCGTTCAAGCAATTCTTTCTCAGACAGTGCTTCATACGCAGCCTTTATTTTCCTTTCACTCTCAGCATCTAAATTGATAACTGTTGAAGAGCTCTTGAACTCTATTTTCTCTCTTTCTTTACCCATTGCTATGCTGCGCTGAAAATAGCACCAAGAATCTTCCCCTTTTGGACAAAATCCATGACGTTGATTTTCTTTGGAACTGAATATATGGTTGAATGATGCCATTATATCCTTCTTCATATCAATCCATGATTTACCAATATTACGTTGGAATGCCCTGCCATAATAATTAGTCATTATGCTAATGTTTGTATCCGACAATTTATTCTTTCCACTTAGAGCACTAAATTTTCTTCTTTTTCCAGTTCTTGTTACTCTCTCTTCTTTTTCATCTTCTCTTAGTCTCTTCATTCTGTTAGTCATTCTTTTCTTTACATTTTAAATTTTCATACGGTCCATTTCCACCGTTCATTGCTAAAACACTATTATAAGCGCTGGAATCTCTGTCTCCAACAAAGGTGGCTGTTACTGACCCTGAGATCTCAGAGACAATGTTACGGTGTCGAAATATCCTGGCTAAAGGTCGACACAATGTTACGGCCTCTGAGAGAGGTCCGCTTCAGGTTTGATATGAAATAATATTAAAAAAAATGTATCAACACAAACAGCTGAAACTGGGGATACGAATATGGAAAGAAACACTAACACAACAAAGGTTTATTTACAAGCTTACTAACAAAGGTAAATGCAGAATGGTAACTCCTATTTACATAAACAGATAGAATCTTACACTGCATGAATTGGGGGAAACAGTGAGGTAATAAGAATACTTGCTAAACAGTTTAGCACTTCGAAGAGGTGGGTTCATAAAAGTAGAGCGGCAATTGCAGACGTCCTCTTGACTCCGTATTGCAGGAACTAGTCTACTTGTAAGACAGGAACTCTCCCCTTTTCTTCTCCGAAGTCTGCTCAACGTAGCGATAACACGGTAGTCCACTCCTGAAGACGACCAGACCAATATCCAACCAACTCTCGAACAACTCTTCTTTTAATTGATACTTCGTCGGTTCCTTTTCCTCGTATCTCACGGAAGATCTCTGCTGCTGCTGATCTCTCACTGATAATCTGATCTGTGGCTCTTACTAACTGGTGATCCCTCTCTTTTATGATCTCTTCCTCTTACGATCGCTCTCTATATCTCCTCCTATTGCTGCTACTTCCTCCGTCGTATTTATACGGCATCCTGGGGGTGGAGCCTACGGGGAGCGTCACAGACTCCCGAGGTTTCTAGACATTCTTAGATGAATCTAGACGAGGTATTGCATCAGAGAATCGCGGCGTTTCTCACGTAACATTGGCGCGTTTTTGCACTCCACAACACGCCCGACGATTCTAGAACAACCACGAGGAAAAGGCGCCTCCAACACGGGCGCGACAACCTCCTTACTGCCGAACTTCTCGAAAATGCGTTCTCCTCTCCTTTATCTTCCTTTGCTATGAAGCAGTTACCATCACACGCCCCCCCCAAAAGAGAAAAAAAAATTAAATCAATTGATTTTATTTTTTTTTCTAAAGAGAAACAAAGATTAAACAGCGGGGAAACAATTCTGCATAAAGTTTTAATCCAGTCAAACACGCACACTTCCCCACTCACACACTCACTCGTGCCGTCGTGTGATAACAGAAAACGGCTATTAGGCTACTCATTCTGAGAAATCTCTAGAGAGGCTACTAACTATAACATTATCCTTCTCTCTTACTTTTTCCATTTTCTGAACTCTGATTACAACTTATAAATACTAAAACACCTCTTGTGTTTTTCTCAAAATTAATCCTACTCAGTAATACTGTTACACGGGCGGAGGCCACAGCACGGGGCGTTGTTTATAATTCTGAAGCAAATTTACATTCATTGCCTTTGCTCTACTCTTACCCACATTAATTCTATGATATGTATTTCCCCTCTTCTCTAAAACTGAAAAAGGACCTTCAAACTTATAAGGTAAAAAGGGACTTTCTCTCGAGACATGTACTAAAACTTTATCTCTTACACACAAACTTCTTTTGTTTGCTCTTAGATTATGTTTCCCTTTAAGTTCCCCTTGACTTCCTTTCACGTTTTCTTTCGCTAAGTGCCAAGCGCTTCCGTTCTCCTCCACTAACTGCCAAACATCTCTTAAATTGTTTTTATAATAATTAAGATTAGTTATGCAATCATCTCTACCCTTACTTCTAGACAAAGTTCCAAACATATTTAGAAATACATTCTCAAAAGATAAGCCTACTGAAGGAATATTACGCAACTGAACTCTGGGAATTACGTGAATCGGTTTCCTTGCAATTTGATATTCAAGACAGCTTAAAACATATCTCTTAAAACATACATAATTTTTCATCTTGGGCCAAAAGTACGTCCTACTAATAGACCTGAAAGTTTCATGTACTCCTAAATGTCCTTGCTCATCATGTGCTAACTTCAAAACTAGTTCACGAAGCTTCCTAGGAACTACTAATTGTTCTATGATTTCCACTTGACTACCTGACTTCGGCCGAACATAACGGCACAAAACTTCATCCTTTAAACAAAAAGTTTCATTACACACATCGAGATCATCATCCAGCTCACATTAAAAAATTCGGGTTAGTGTCTCATCCTCTCTCTGCAACTTGACTAGCTCATCCTTATCCAAAACGTTAGAGCCTAATTCATCACCGTAACTAGTACTAGATACTGGTACATTTACTACGTTACTCTCGACAGCTACGCCTTCCCCATGGCTACTACTGTCCACGATAGAGTTCGGTCTCTCAGCCACACTCATGCCAAGATCAACCTCGCTACCTCTATCACACTCGTTCGAATCCACGAACTCACTCACGTTCGAATCCACGAACAAATTATGACCATAGTTTACGTCTGTATCTAAACCCGACCTAGTTACTACCATTTCAGGCACTGGAATATTCCTCACAACAGGATTCACATTCTTGGATAAAGCTAAGTCATTACCGACAATAATGTCAACGCCTTCAACGGGCAAACTGTCCACAACTGCAAGTTTTACTTTTCCTGACACTACCTGACTTTCTAAATTCAACTTCAACGAAGGAAAAAGAACACAAGTGTTAGGAAATCCACCTAACATGACTTTCTCTTCCATATTGATATCTGCCCTGTTCGGCACACACTGTTCGAATCAGTGAGATAGCAACGCCTGTGTCTCGAAGCAAGACTACTTCTCTCGAATCTACTCCTCCAAGAGAGGAAACTACGCCTTCCGACAGAAATTCACCAAAAACTTTCCTAGTTTCTCTCATCACATCATCCCTACTTGATGAAAGGTTAACTAGAGACAGTGGTTTCTTACCGTCCTTCCCTTCTACTGCACAATTCCTCGCTAAATGCCCTTTCCCATTACATCGGAAACAAGTTAATTCTGAGCCACTATATGCCATTCTACTCTTACAAACCTTAGACGTATGACCAGGTTTTCCACATGTATAACAGGAATAGTCACATTTACTCGCATTGCTATTACTAGGACTGAAACCTTTACTGCTTTGTACTCTACCAGACGAAGGATCATTTCGTTTCTTACTAACATTCAAATTATGAGTTAGACTATATTCGTCAGCTAGCCTAGTTGCTCCTGCTAAAGATACTTCTCGCCTATCCTCTATATAAAGTTTAATCTCAGGGGATACGTTATCTTTGAAGTTTTCTAACAACACTAAGTTCTTCAAACTATCAAAATCCTCAACCTTAGCAGAAGTTAACCAATCAAAAAACAGCCTTTCTAACTTCTTACTGTATTCTACATATGTAATATTTTCATCCTTACTCAAATTTCTATATTTCTTACGGTATGCCTCCGGTACTAGCCTATACGCGCTAAGAACAGTTTCTTTCACAATATCATAATTATCACATTCCTCCTTAGACATGCAACTACAGTGTTCCCCCCATATTCACGTTCTCCGGATTTGCGGACTCACACATTCGCGGATTTCTCTTTGGAACCTATCTAGAAATTATTCGCGGACGGACTCGCCCATTCGCGGAATTTTCCGACGAAAATAATCACTAATTAGTGTATTTTGATGTTTATTTTCATGACTAAATACATTTTTATGATACAAAAATGATTTACTAATTTTCAAATATTAATTTTGATTAATACTGTATTAGTAAGTTTAATAAGTTTAAATGATATCACATAATAAAAATAATAATTCTCTCTCTCTCTCTCTCTCTCTCTCTCTCTCTCTCTCTCTCTCTCTCTCTCTCTCTCTCTCTCTCTCTCTCTCTACTACAAAGATGTATGTTTTTTTGTATGATAAATAAATGATTTACTATTTTCATTAAATATTCTATTAATTTATACAGCAATAATATCAATTCATTAAAGAAAATACCATAGTGAATTAGTAAGATTTTAGCTTATAAATTTTAAAAAAATTATGGAAGAATGAAGGAAATCCCAGTCAGATTCTTTCTCTAACTCCAGGTACTAAAACACAGATATACGTATCAAGTTAAGTGACCGGAGGGGGAAGGAGCTGATTTGTTGCTGCCATCAAGTGGGCATGAAATTTCTCTCTCTCTCTCTCTCCTCTCTCATCTCTCTCTCTCTGAGATAGAGATTTTTATGGTACATATATGCGTAATATGTTTATTAATATTTTCAAATAATAATAATAACTGTAATTACAAAAATCATATATGAAAGTATTTTACAAATACTACGATAATCTCTCTCTTCTCGCTCTTCTCTCTCTCTCTTCCTCTCACTCTATCTCTCTCTCTCCTCTCCTCTCTCTCCTCTTCTTCCGTTCTCTTAAGCGATGTATGTTTTTTTGGATGATGATTTACTAATTTTCAAATATCAATATTAATGTAAACAGCAATAATATAAATTCATTAAAGAAAATACTAAAGTGAATTAGCAAGATTTTAGTTTATAAATAAAAAGAATTATGTAAGAATAAAAGAAAATGCATTTAACCCCGTGTCTTGTAGCCAGCTTGGTTGGCTGGGTTCCAACTGTCAAATCCAGTGGGGAGCGAGTGTTGCAATCTCCGGATTATTGAAATTCTCTCTCTTTTTCTCTTTTGCTGATATGAGATAATTTCTATGGTACATGTGTTGTTTATTAATATTTTTGCATAATAATAATAATATAACTAATCTCAAAATTCACATGTGATAGTATTTTAAAGAAGTACAATAATCTATCCATTTCACTCTTTTAAATAAGGACAACCCTCTCTCTCTCTCTCTCTCTCTCTCTCTCTCTCTCTCTCTCTCTCTCTCCTCTCTCTCTCTTCGCCACACGAGATACTAGCATGTGCTAGTGGTAACTCTCGCCCTCTGTTTGGGCTGGAAGTGTATGTATAAGTATATCTTTAAGGACATTACTACATTTTATGGTAAAATAATAATATACAGTACTAGTTTACAAATAATATTATGTTTAATGAGATTAAACAGTAACAATAACATCTCTCTCTCTCTCTCTCTCTCTCTCTCTCTCTCTCTCTCTCTCTCTCTCTCTCTCTCTCTCTTTCATGTATGTTTATTTGTTTTATAGTGTAAATAAATTATTTACCTTATAACTAATTTTCAGATATTAATAAGATTAATTAAAAATAGCGATTCCCAGGATTCTCTCTCTCTCTCTCTCCATTATTATTCTCTCTGTTTCAGAAATAATTCATAATTTCACTCTTGAGGGTCAAATATATGATGTTGCCATTCATTGGTCTCTCTCTCTCTCTCTCTCTCTCTCTCTCTCTCTCTCTCTCTCTCTCTGTTATTTGCTGTAGGTATATATTTTTAATGGTAAAATGTTTAAGTTTTAAAATTATATTAATACATAACCTCAAAGATTAATGCAGTAATAGGTTAGTAATTTTAGGTATATTTGAAGTAGGATGTTATTAAAGGTATACATTTGGCATCTGAACTTTCAAGATAGGCAGTTATAAGCATTTTTAGTGGTGGTTTTAACTGTTCGCGGGTTTTAACTATTTGCGGGGGTGCCTGGTACACATCCCCCGCGAATACGGGGGGAACACTGTATACACAGTAAGCGCCCTACCACTCAAAACTGATAGCAAATATAAAGTCCACGTTTCTTTAGGAGAACCTACTCGTTCCATTAACTTCTCAAAACACATGAAATATGTCGTAACATCTTCCTCATGGAACTTTGGTACTAATTTCAGCACTGTACTCATACCTAACGAATCAGCTTCGTTTTCGTTCTCGCCTGTCCGACTGTTACGAGTGCTTTGTCTTAACCGCGCAATTTCCAACTCATGCATACATACTTTTTCTCTTTCTTCCTGCTGCATTACCAACATTTCTCTCTCTTGATGCATTTTCCTCGCTTCTCTCTCCCGCGCTCTTTCATCTCTCTCATACTTTTCCCTCTTTCCTTTCAACATACTCACGAAGATCATCCCCCTCTAGACCTAGTAGCTTCCCTAACTCAATAAACTCTTTCACCATCTCACTCATTCTAATTCTTTCTATATCCTCCCTGTTTCAAACTGTTAAAGTGTTGGTAGCCTAGGCAAGGTTGCCACAAATGTTACTGACCCTGAGATCTCAGAGACAATGTTACAGTGTCGAAATATCCTGGCTAAAGGTCGACACAATGTTACGGCCTCTGAGAGAGGTTCGATTTGAAATAATAATAAAAAAAATATATCAACACAAACAGCTGAAACTGGGGATACGAATATAGAAAGAAACACTAACACAACAAAGTTTATTTACAAGCTTACTAACAAAGGTAAATGCAGAATGGTAACTCCTATTTACATAAACAGATAGAATCTTACACTGCATGAACTGGGGGAAACAGTGAGGTAATAAGAATACTTGCTAAACAGTTTGGCACTTCGAAGAGGTGGGTTCATAAAAGTAGAGCGGCAATTGCAGACGTCCTCTTGACTCCGTATTGCAGGAACTAGTCTACTTGTAAGACAGGAACTCTCCCCTTTTCTTCTCCGAAGTCTGCTCAACGTAGCGATAACGCGGTAGTCCACTCCTGAAGACGACCAGACCAATATCCAACCAACTCTCAAACAACTCTTCTTTTAATTGATACTTCGTCGGTTCCTTTTCCTCGTATCTCACGGAAGATCTCTGCTGCTGCTGATCTCTCACTGATAATTTGATCTGTGGCTCTTACTAACTGGTGATCCCTCTCTTTTATGATCTCTTCCTCTTACGATCGCTCTCTATATCTCCTCCTATTGCTGCTACTTCCTCCGTCGTATTTATACGGCATCCTGGGGGCGGAGCCTACGGGGAGCGTCACAGACTCCCGAGGTTTCTAGACATTCTTAGATGAATCTAGACGAGGTATTGCATCAGAGAATCGCGGCGTTTCTCACGTAACATTGGCACGTTTTTGCACTCCACAACACGCCCGACGATTCTAGAATAACCACGAGGAAAAGGCGCCTCCAACACAGGCACGACAACCTCCTTACTGCCGAACTTCTCGAAAATGCGTTCTCCTCTCCTTTATCTTCCTTTGCTATGAAGCAATTACCATCACAGTGGCATAGCAGAATCCCAAATCTTGCGACCTTGAAAACATCCTTATGGCGCCTTCTGTTAAAATCCCTCCTGATGTACCTTCATAGTTTATATTACAATCTTCATCATGAAGGGTTCTCCACACGTTGAAATCTTCTTCTGTTATTTTCATTTCTTTTAGTTCAGTCGTTTTAGCGGCACATGGTTTGCAAACTTTGTTCATCACTTCAAAGTCTATCACATATTCTGTGCACACTTCTATTATGACTCCCATACCTACATTAGAAACATGGCCTCTTTTCATCCATGTCCCATCGTAGGATACGTCAATATTGAGTATTCCATTTTCATCAGGCACAATTCCCATATATTTCCTGTAGTATGTTCTTATATTTTCAAAGATTTTCTTTTGTTTCATCTGAAAATATGTATCCATTTTATCATGAAGATATCTAAGATGGCGTGAATACTTGCTATTTCCCATTGGTTTTATACCAAGTGTTCCTTGTAATCTCTTCAGTCCCACGAATCCATAATCTTCCAACAAAGAATGATAGATTACTGCCACATTGGTTTTGTAAATTGGTGCCTTCCTTCCTTCTGTAGAAATCTGTGGGCATTTTGCGGGTTCTGAAATAATTTTCCCTCTGCATTAAGGACATATCTTTTTTACTAGTGTCTCAAATCCATCCCTTGCAAAATGGATCCTCGGAATTACTTTGCATACACAATTCGGTATTCGTGATTCAAGTAATTTTTCAAATCTTGCTTCACTTATTATTATTATTTTATTTTCACTATCGTTGATAATAGCTTCCGATCTACTGCTTTCTTCTTCTAAAATATCACTGCCCTTTAGCAGTGATGAACGAATAAAAAGACGATTAGGGGTGGATGTGGTTGGTCTCTGGTCAGCAGAGATCATACCGTGCGCCATTTGCTGCGCGGCCTCTCTCTCTCCCGTCGTCGCTTCATTCCCCTCTATAGCAATAGTTTCTTGAATTCTCTGTTCTACTTCTTCGATGGGGATATCCAATTAGCTTTTCCGCATTCTAGAGGCATGAAGTGAAGTCTTGGACCTTTTAGGCATGGTGAAAAACTAAAAACACCGCAGAAAACACAGAGTTCAGTCAAGGCTAGCGAGCGTGAAAAAATGCGACCTTATAACATGCAAGTTTTATAGGCAACTGTTGGCCTGTGGCCATGCGCTGAGCCTCATGACTCATGATGCGTGCTTTGTCTTGTCTAGGAATAACTAAGAAGGTACCAATTAGGCTATTATTGACATTATATATTTCATTTCAAAGGAAGTTTTCGTAACATATATCACAAAAACTATACCAGACTAAATCATTTGCGCTACTGGTGTTTTGTGGGTATGAGGTTATTGTTATATTTCAGGCCATAACTAGAAAAGTAAGGTGAATTTTAGCATAATACTTCGTGGACACATTCTTGAATGCTCTACGAAGCCATAGAATTTTTTTCAGCAAATCAAATATGTTTCATATTTTTGGGTTTTTTAGGCAGCCAATCCCCTTAAGTACTGCTATTATAGTTGACACTATTTAGGGGCTGCCCTTGGCTAATTTTAACCGAATTATTTAGGTTTTTATGAGTCGACGACCCACGCGGAGCCGGCCCCGAGCCACCACAGCGGCGCGCTCCTTTGTGTCTCCTCATTTCATGTCTCACATGGTCTTCCGTACCGAGTGAGCTCAAATTATTATGGCAGTATTGTTATGTTATGAATTGTGATGCATTATTGACGATTTAGTCTCTACACAGGGGATTTTACCGAGCATGTGTTCCCGTTTCGTAGCCTATCGGAACCCTACCGACCCAGTTTTCATGCATGCACGTTCCTTGTTGGTTAGGTTACCTTGTTAGGCTCTGTTAGATTTATGCTAGTCCTACTTTTAGTCCTAGCCCTACCCTGGCTGCCTGTCCCACGTTTATTCGTCACGACACTAGGCCAGCTGCTCGGAGTTACCAGGTCTTGACCACCCTTCCCGGTTGGTCCTTCCTAGTCCCTCCAGGACGTTCCTCTTTCTCTTCACCTCATTTTATTTCCCTTTCCCCCAGTGTAAACGTACATTTCATTTTATTTTATCTCATATCTGTGAGTCGGCTACGGTTGGCCTATAGGCCTTCCCTTTGCCTGGCCTTCTTCACCTCGTGTGTGTCCACACCCAACCGTGAGAAGTCCAGACGATCACGTAGTAGCCACCACGCTGCCGCTCCTCTCCCTCCCCCACGTCTCCCACCTAGGTGGAGTGATATCTCACTCACGTTGTTGCTGACAGCCGATCCGAGTACCCCCTCGGGGGATGGAGGGAGGCCCCCACGGGGACCCATGGTGTGCGGGTGGCGCTACCCAGCCGTTCTCATCCCAGAGTAGGGGAGGAGCTCGGCTTTACCCAGCCTCGGCCGGCCGCCAGGCTCGGGTGAGCTTGGCTCCCCTCGGCTCTCTGGGCCATAGCCCTGCCTTTAGTCACCCCCTCCCACCTGCTCTGGCGGAACCAGGATTCCAGCATAGCCGGACTCCTTGAGGGTGCTGACTGTTTGGAGACTGCAGCCTCCGGCAGGATTACATTATGTCATGTATCACATTTATATTTTCCTGTGTATTTGTCTTAGTTTAACTTTCGAAGTCACTGTGCTTCTCCGGGAGCTACCCCTCCCTTTTTAGTTTAAGTGTTAAGGCGGAGTTACCAAGCTGCGCCGCCTTACCCATTCTCTCCCATCTCGACACCCGGTACCTGCTTGGACTACTCCTTCTCCGGTGTATGGCAATAGTAGCTACCCCGATTCAGTAGTTTTCTGTTGTCCGGTGTCACCGGAAACACTGTTAACTACTTGCTACTAGCTCTACCAGATTCTCCAGCATGGTGCATGGCAAGAGAAGGCCAAGACGGGTATAATTCTACAACACCGGAACACTCCGGTGTTATGGCATGTCAACCACGGACATGGTCCAAACGGTTAACAATGGTACTCTTGTATCATTCCATTTACAGGCCACCCATTGTATGGAGACCGGCTGCAACACCGTCCTCCAGGATCCCTGTGGGCACGATGTCTGCCGGACCCACGCCACCTGCGCAGTCCAACTAGAAGGTTCAGTAGTGTTGCATCACAAGAACTGTATCACCTGCTACGATCTCGTGGAACGAGTCTCCTCTGATGTAAGTGACTCTCCGGTGTGTACATAATGATACAAGGTGGACCATTGTAATATATATGTCAAACATATGCCTCCTAAGTTAAGTTACAATAATAAGAGTTAAGTTTGAGTTTAACACTAACCCTTCTCTTACAGGGAGCCCAGTCTGTTCGGGATACTGCTCTTTCCACCCTCAAGGTATGGGTGGGCGGCTTCGGCCGAAATGTAGCCAAGGCAAGGCCATACATCCTCTCCCAAGAGATGGCTACTTTGATCTTCCCTGGGGGGAGGAGCACTGGCTACGTGGACCCCGAAGTAGCAGCTCCCCTCATAGCATCTATTCAAGACGCAGTGTCCTAACTCCCAGAGGAGACTTCGGCGCAGGAGGTCGCAGAAGAGGTCGCGGCACTCGATCTTGACGTCGAGCCCATGACAGTGGACGGCATGGGCAACGGTAAGGATGCTAGTGAGGCAAGTTTTGTAGGTGCTCAAGGCCTCCCCTTGAGCACATCTAGACCTTCTTCCCCTTCCTCTTCTACTTCCTTCCAGGGATTCTCATGGGGATTTCCATCATCTGGATCGAAATCCCTCTCGGCGATCCCTAAAGTCAAGGGCAAGCGTGACTCTAAATCGCTGCCAAAGCCCCTTCCTAGAAAGCCAAGTACCAGCCAAGTCCATAAAACTCCGGCTCACCATCCCGGAGGGGACAAAACCAAACATGGGTCTCTCTCCAGGGGGTCGAAGACCAAGTCCTCCAAGGAAAGAACCCACTCTTCCTCTGCCGAACCTGTGGCATCCACCTCTAAAGGTGCGATACCAAAGGTATTCAAGGAGAGGACAGAGCCCCCCTCCTTTGACCAGGAAGCATTCGCATCCAACATGATGCAACAAACGGGAACATGGTTGGAAACTTGGTCAACACCAAGTTTCAAGAGATTCTGGAAAGGCTGGTCACACAGGAGACCATAGTCGCAGGTCTCCAGCAAGGCGTAGCGTCGGGGCTTCAACAAGCCAGCCAAGCAGCCCAAGGCCAGCTTATGCCATATTCCTCCACTCTCCCTCCCTTCCCACAAGCAACCCATGGAGGGTGGCTAATTATGCACCTTTCGTAAACGGCATCCTTACGATTGAGGGCTGCGGAACTCGAAGGATTGAGGACTTGGAGTTCCACCCGCCAGGGTTGCAAGCTCCTTTCATAGGCTATGTCCGTCTTATGGAATCTGCCTTGATCAGGGAGGACAAGGTCCCGAAAGAGATGTTTATCCTTTCTCGGGACCAGGCACAACAGGCTTGGATCCGTAACCTCGATGAATGGCAGTGTGTAAACACTAAGGTTACGGCCTTCAGGAGTTCCTTCACAATTTTCACTGTGGACGCGGAGACCCCAATCCCGTTCACATCTAAAATGGCAGAACTCACTCTGCAAGCTGCAATGAAAGATGAGCCTATGCCACAGCTCCGGGAGACGGAATCAACATCTCTGCTACTTCCCGGAATAGATGACCTCTGGGTCGACCTCCCAGCCACCTTCTCGGTTGGCAAACTCAAACCTTACTGTGCCATCTCTCTATTTAGTGAGAGACTACCCAGGCTGTCTGATGGGCTCCTCCAGACAGAATTCGATGCTAGGACACGGCTTGCGAGATCCCTCAACGTAATAGTCATGACGGAGCAGCGGCTCTTATCTATGCACAAGAGCCGTTGTTCAATATCATTGCTAAGGCACAATTGCTAAGTATGCAATGTGACTTATATGATTTTGTTGTGGCTAGGAGGAACTGCAGGAAGCATGTCCTAGCAGAATCCACTATCAGGCATGAACCCAACAAACTCCTGGCCTCTTCTATATGGGGAGAGGGTCTTTTTCCAACCTCAGCGGTAAACGAGGTGCAACATGAGGCTGCTAGGTTGAACCAAAGCCTAAGGGTTCGGTGGGGATTAGTCTCCAAAAGAAAATTGGAGTCTTCCACATCGAATCCCAAAGCCAAGAAAAAGCCTAGGAAGTTCCAGCCCTTCCAGGCACCGCAGCAGCAAGCTTTGGTTCAGGCAGTACTGGTTCCCCAACCCTCAACCTCCAAGAGCCAACCCCAACAGCAGTTCGTGCTGTTGACACAGCCCCAACAGCCGCAGGCGTCACTCCTTTGCTGTCTCCCCAGCCTTCAACCCCACCTTTGAAAGCCAGGCATTTCAGGCCTTCAATAGGTTCGGAAGGGGCAGCAGAGCTAGAGGCGCCTTTCGTCAACGAGGAGGCGGAAGGGCTACCAGCAGAGGCAGAGGTTCACGCGGAGGACGTGGAGGCCGCCCATCAGCAACCCAGTGAGAACCTCCAGGTAGGAGGGAGGCTGTACCTCTTTCGTCAATGTTGGAGGTTCAGCAATTTGGCCCAAAGTATTGTGTCCAAAGGTCTGGGCTGGAGTTGGATCCAAGGTCCACCTCCACCCAACACCTTCTATCTGGAACCAACAGCGGAATTGATAGAGTATTCCCGCGATCTCCTTTAAAAAGTAGTGTCAAGAGTCAAACATTTAAAATTTCAAGGTCGCTTGTTCAGTGTGCCAAAGAAAGACTCAGATAAACGAAGAGTAATCTTAGACTTGTCCCGTCTAAACTTATTTATTCATTGCGACAAGTTCAAGATGCTGACCATTTCACAGGTGCAGACCTTACTTCCCCGTGGGGCCGTCACCACCTCTATAGATCTTACAGACGCCTACTATCATGTCCCGATAGCAAGACTTCCACCCGTTCCTAGGCTTCAAGTTAGGGAACCAAGCCTACTCCTTCAAGGTAATGCCCTTCGGGCTCAACATAGCCCCCAGGATATTTACAAAGTTGGCAGATACGGTAGTCCAGGAACTAAGGTCTCAGGGGATCATGGTAGTAGCCTATCTGGACGATTGGCTCGTGTGGGCCTCAAGCATCGAAGCTTGACGCAAAGCAACCGCCACTGTCATCAGTTTTCTGGAATACTTAGGATTCAAAATAAACAGGACAAAGTCCTGGCTAACCCTGGCGTCCCGTTAACAGTGGCTGGGAATTCATTGGAATTTGGATTCGCGCGCACTATCAATCCCACCGTTGAAAAGGAGAGAAATAGCCAAGGCAACCAGACAATTTCTCAAATGCAAACAGACGTCCCGAAGAAACCAAGAAAGGATCTTAGGTTCTCTCCAATTCGCTTCAGTGATGGACGTCCTGTTGAAAGCCAAACAAAGATATAAATCGAGTTTGGCGTTCAAAAGCGAACAAAAGATTCCGGGACAGATTAGCTCTGATTCCGGCGATCTTACAGAAGCGTCTTCGTCCCTGGACGGAGGTCACGAACTTGTCAAAGACAATTCCGCTACAGTTCCCTCCGCCGGCCTTAGTGATCCACACAGATGCAACACTAACAGGTTGGGGAGGGTACTCACAGTACAAGGAACATGGTCCCTTCAATTCCACCAGCTTCATATCAATGTACTGGAAGCCATGGCGGTGTTCCTCACCCTGAAGAAACTTCGCCCAGCCAAGAAATCTCATATCAAGCTGGTGCTCGACAGTGCAGTGGTAGTACACTGCATCAACAGGGGCGGTTCCAAATCAAGCTACGTGAACCATGTCATGATAGCCATCTTTTCACTAGTAGGCAAAAACAAGTGGCACCTATCAGCCACTCACCTTGCCGGAATAAGGAACGTGGTGGCGGATGCGCTATCACTCTCAGTCCCACTGGAGTCCGAATGGTCCCTGGACAAGAAGTCATTCAGTTGGGTATGTCAGCTATTACCGGGGCTTCAGGTGGATCTCTTCGCCACGGAGTCGAACCACAAACTCCCTTGTTATGTGGCCCCCAACCTGGACCCTCTGGCTTATGCCACGGACACATTGGCTATAGATTGGAATCAATGGAACAAGATTTACCTTTTTCCTCCGGTGAATCTTCTCATGAAAGTTCTGAACAAGCTCAGGACATTCAAGGGTCACGTCGCTCTGATAGCTCTCAATTGGCCCAAGAGCAATTGGTTCCCTCTTCTGCTGGAGTTGGGTCTCCGCCCTCAACGGATTCCCAACCCCAGGCTGTCACAGCTGGTGCAAACGCGGACTGTGTTCGCTTCCTCAGGAATTCAGAAAGCCCTAACTTTATGGACTTCATGAAGTTTGCAGCACAGAGGGATGCTGATATCGATCCTCAGAACATCATGTTCTTAGAATCTGATAAACGTGAATCAACCCTTCGTCAATACAATTCAGCAGTTAAAAAACTGGCTGCTTTCCTGAAGGAATCTAATGCACAAACCATGACCACAAATCTTGCAATCTCCTTTTTCAGGTCATTATTTGGAAAAGGTTTGGCAGCTAGTACCATCACTACTAACAAATCAGCTCTGAAAAAGATTTTCCAATTCGGATTCAAGATAGATTTAACGGATTCATACTTTACATCTATCCCCAGAGCTTGCGCCAGGCTCAGACCTACTGAGAGGCCCAAGTCAGTGTCATGGTTCTTAAATGATGCTCTTAAGTTAGCCTCAGATACTAACAATACCTCGTGTGATTATCTAGCCCTATTGAGGAAAACACTATTCCTCATAAGCTTAGCCTCAGGAGCTAGAATTTCAGAACTGTCAGCCTTATCTAGAGACCCAAGTCATATAGAATTTCTCCCTTCAGGGGAAGTGTTACTTTCTCCAGATCGCCAATTTCTTGCCAAAAATGAGGATCCATTAGATAGGTGGGCCCTGTGGAAAATTGTTCCGCTTCCACAGGACCCATCCCTATGCCCAGTCACTTCATTGAAAGCTTACTTAGACAGGACAACCTTGAAATCTTCTGGACCTCTATTTATTAGAGAAAAAGGTGGCACAATCTCCCTAAAAGGTATTAGGCAACAAATTTTATATTTTATCAAACAAGCCAACCCGCAGTCCTTCCCGCAGGTACATGATATTAGGGCTATAGCTACCTCAATAAACTTTTTCCAACATATGAAATTTGAAGATCTGAAGAAGTACACTGGCTGGAAATCTCCGACAGTATTCAAACACCATTATCTTAAGTCCTTAGAAGCCCTTAAGTATCTGGCGGTAGCGGCGGGAAACACAGTTTCCCCCGATACCGCCGGAGATAGTAGTCAGTAGTCCAGCTTATGTCTCTCCTTTGCCTTCTCCTTACTACCGGCCTCATTAGCATTCTTGCCTTAGCCCAGTTACATCACAGCCGTACTGGTCCTTGGATGTAACATATTGTACATATTAATTAGTTCATAAGAACCTTCCATCTAAATGTATATTTACTATGATGATTTATGTTTTATATAGTTTTAAGGTTGTATAGTCTATGTTACCCACTTGTAACTTAATCTAGATTATAATGAACTAACCTTAATTGTTTTTCATTTGCCCTTTTTGAAACTATTTTGTGTACTTCCTCTTTCCAAGCTTGGTATTTTCTCTGGTACTATTTCACGGAGCGACACGGGCCAGGCCCAGAAAAGGGATTTTGACGTAGGAAAAATCTATTTCTGGGCGAAGGGCCCGTGTCGCCCAGTGAAATCCCACCCTTACCTTTTTTTGCCCCCCCTGTGTAGACCAAGCTTGGGTGCTGTCTGCAGGAATGACGTCAGAGTTGCTACCTACACGGTAGCAGGTAGTGAGCCTTAGGTCGGCTCCTCTCTTTTGGAGGTTTTTTGATGTAGGGAGAGGCTAAATGGAAAAGGACCTGTGGTAGTGGTTTCACTCGCCCCAGAAACCATACCGACACCTTATAATAAAGGTGAGCGAGCCAGATTATTGGCATTTCCAATTTAGCTGTTCTCTGGTATTATAGCAATATTTTACCTTATAAATAGTGCTAAAGGAACCTATTTCACTGGGCGACACGGACCCTTCGCCCAGAAATAGATTCTTCCTAGGTCAAAATCCCCTTTTTCAATAGTTTTATCACAAAAAGTGCATTTTATGATGAAATTGATAAAAGAACAGGAATTTGTGGATATTTTTCATAGAAAAATGTTACATATAGGCAAATTTCCTCTGAAAAAAGGAGGTATGTGTTCCAGAGAGAAATCTGCATACAGGCAGTCCCCGGGTTACAACGGGGGTTCCATTCTTAAGATGCGTCGTAACCCGAAAATCGTCGTAAGCCGGAACGACGTTGTTGAAAACATGTCCACAGGGAAAATTTCACTAATTTGCAATTTTTCATAGGGCCGTATCTCTAAAATTATCACTAATTTACTTTTTTCATGTGCAACACTGTGTATTCACAAATTACTGTATATTTTCATTAAAATACAAGAGAGAGAGAGAGAGAGAGAGAGAGAGAGAGAGAGAGAGAGAGAGAGAGAGAGATTACATAAAACCATTAAATTCGTTGACCATTGTATGGCATTGTTACTTTCCCAGCTCCGAGTGTCACTGGAGTTATGAGGTAGGGAAATTGATACAGAAAAAGACGAAGGGAAGAATTTTCTTTTGAAATTAGTTATCGTATTATTACCACTTCTATTATTATTATTATTATTATTATTATTATTATTATTATTTGAAAATATAATAAACACGTGCATCTACCATAAAAATTCTCTCATCTCAGTAAGAAAGAGGAATTATCCTTACAAGTGAAATGGAAAGGTCATTTTCATCTCTTTAAAATACGACCATTATGAATTTTGTAATTACAGTTTTATTATTATTATTATTATTATTATTATTATTATTATTATTATTATTAAATAACTGAAATTATCAATAAACATTTTACATACTAGTACCATAAAAGTTCTTTCATCTCGGTAGAGAGAGAGAGAGAGAGAGAGAGAGAGAGAGAGAGAGAGAGAGAGAGAGAGTGTTTATCTCTCTCTGTTCTCTCAAAAAATACTTATAACGCTTCCAGCGAAAGAGAGGGAGGGAGTTACCACTATGACACATTATTATCTTGTGTGGCAAAAGAGAGAGAGAGAGAGAGTTGACCTTAATTAAAAGTGACATGGATAGATTAGTATTGTATTTCTTTAAAATACTATCACATATGAATTTTGTAATTACAGGTTATTATTATTATATTTATTATATATTATTATTATTATTCTTATTATTATTATTTATTATTATTTGAAAAGTATAAAAAACCCAAAAAAAAAATAGTACAAGTACATAAAAAATCTCGAGTCTCAGTAAATGAGAGAGAGAGAGAGAGAGAGAGATGGGAGGAGAGAGAGAGAGAGAGAGAGAGAGAGAGAGAAGAGAGAGAGAGAGAGAGAAGGGGGTGGGGGGGAATTTCATGAGCACTTGATGGCAACACAGCAGCTCTTCCCCCTCCTGTCACAAAACTTGATATATCTGACAGTTTTAGTACCTGGAGTTAGAGAAAGAAGACACGGATTTCCTTCATTCTTCCATAATTTTTTAAATA
Organism: Macrobrachium nipponense; assembly: GCF_015104395.2. Taxonomy (NCBI): domain Eukaryota; kingdom Metazoa; phylum Arthropoda; class Malacostraca; order Decapoda; family Palaemonidae; genus Macrobrachium; species Macrobrachium nipponense. Next base: position 97,734,598 of record NC_087200.1, on the reverse strand, counting down.
TATAAGCTAAAATCTTACTAATTCACTATGGTATTTTCTTTAATGAATTGATATTATTGCTGTATAAATTAATATTAATATTTGAAAATAGTAAATCATTTATTTATCATACAAAAAAAACATACATCTTTGTAGTAGAGAGAGAGAGAGAGAGAGAGAGAGAGAGAGAGAGAGACGAGAGAGAGAGAGAGAGACGGGGGGGGGTGAGAGAGAGAGAGAGAGAGAGAATTATTATTTTTATTATGTGATATCATTTCAACTTATTAAACTTACTAATACAGTATTAATCAAAATTAATATTTGAAAATTAGTCAATCATTTTTGTATTATTAAAATGTATTTAGTCATGAAAATAAACATCAAAATACACTAATTAGTGATTATTTTCGTCGGAAAATACAAAAAGAGAGAGAGAGAAACTATGGTTTTTATATCCAAGTCTAAGTAGAGTGTAAATGGATTCTTTAAGTGAAATAATGTTTCAATGATATTTTGCTGTTTTGTATTAAAGGATATGTATACTGTTTGAGAACGCGTTCCTTATCCTTTACTATGGTTACCATACAGTTTAATAGCATAAATTAATTTATGCGCCCTCCGCTCAGAAACTAGTTCTGCGTATGAGGTATAGTTAAAAAGCATAAAAAACCATCGTAACCTTGGAATTTGCGTTGTAATCTAACCAGAAACTTAGTTTTGTTTTTATTACTGGAAGCAAGCAATAATTTTTTCATTATTTGCGCTTTTGGACTGTTATAAACTTTGCACATCGCAAGCTAGTATTCATTCGCTCGGAAACTACTTCCGCATATGAGGCGTCACTAAAAAAATTCGAAAAATACAACATAAAAAGTGTCGAAAATCATCATAACCTCAAAATTTTTGTTGTAATCTAACCAGAAACTTATTTTGATTAATATACTGTGCTAAACTATAAAGGATTTTTATCATAGTATGCGTTTTTTAAAAGCGTCGTTAACTCGGAGTGTCGGAAGTGTCAGCGTCGTACCCCCGGAACAAATGTCGTAACCCAGGGCGGATTTTTCAATGAATATTTAAGAAAAAGCGCCGTAGCCTCGGAACGTCGTAACCCGAAGCCGTCGTAACCCGGGGACTGCCACTTGAATACGGAGTCCGCAAATATGGGGAGTTGGCTGTAAAAACTTGCTTGACCTCTGGTAGCTATGAGGTTTTATGTATTTTAAGTTTCTCTTCCTTGCCAGATATGATACCAAATGTGGCTAATATAACTTTTTTTTTCCAGATTGTTGGTGGCATAAGCTGGCATCAGAATTACCCTTATTTAGTTGTAGGGTCTGACCGACAAATTCTTTTTTGGAAAATTAACAACATATAATATTTGCCAGCTTTTGTATTGCATCTGTGTGTTTCTGGAAAATGTCTGTTGATGTTAGTTAGAATAAAGGAAATGTTTTTGTTGTACATAGGTTTTTTATTGATCCTGGGAATTTTATAATGGCTAACTTTTGATACATTTCTGTTAAGAGAAATTAAACTATTCACTTATCATAAATAGGCATCTTCCTTTTTATTCAGTTCTCAAAACAAACAAGATTTAAATGAGTCTCAGAGCATATCCTTTGAAGCAAGGGCTTCTTTTCAGGATTAAATAGCGGCTCTATGAGGTATCTTTGAAGAGCCCTTCAAATGTTGTTCTCCATCCCCAAAGAAATCTATCATTTTGCTTTGTTATGTATTTGTTTTGTTGTACAGAGGTGTGGTCTTATTTTCAATTAGTCATGTGTAAATAATCCTGATACTATTTAGAGAAATAGATCTAGTCTATGACAGCTGAACTGAAGTTGCTTTTTCAGATACTGAAAGATTATCATCAACATTTTACTATATTAGTGAATGGTATTCAGGATACTACTAAAAGTGCATTGTTCCTACACAATATACGAGCCCTCGGCCCTTTACACTAGGAATTACTTGAGGCAAAGCTGGAACAAGGCCATTAAAACTCTTAAACAAGGTGATTGGGCAGTAACTGCAAGTCCGGTAGGCAGGGAGACCGGGAGAGGAAGGCACAGGTACGAGTTGGTAAAGCCACGCTGGGATATGATGTGAAATAACAATTCCCAATAAATATCACCAACATCAAAAGCACTAAACCCTAGGAACACCAAAACACAATTGATATAACTAAACAATGTACATAAAGATTAGGAACCTTACCTTAAATGTTACATAAACACCTACCTTTGTAGGTCAAGCCTACACTCTTTTGACACAATGAGGGCAAAAGGCCTGTTTTCTCAAAAGGCCACCGTGATCTTGGCAGTACATTACCAACCTTTCATAGTACCCCGAGTAATGGACTGAAAAGGCCTTATAACTAAGGAAACAGTTAACACAAGTACGGGGGACAGTAGAGTTGAGTTGGTAATGGGCCCGGAGGAGCAGGAGGTGCCAGGGAATGATTTAGGTTTGTGAAAAAAAAACACAAATGCATGTATATATATACAATATATATATATATATATAGTATATATATTATTATATATATATATATCTTTATATATATATTATATCTATATATATATATATATATTATATATATAATTACGTATGGGCCCGGCCTTGAAAGGACTCCAATACGTAAACAGGAATAGTTGAGGGAAAACAAAGTAAATTACTTGAACTTACCGTAAAAAGGATTTAAAGTGAACATTTACTCTAGAGGAAAAGGTCGCCAGAACTCAGCTAATTACTTTACATCTATTTATTTACATGAGGCCCTTGGCCTGGAGAAAAGTAAATGCAGCGTGTCCACACGTTGGGACCCATATATCTCTCACAAATGGATAGCTGGCTAAAATGTGATTCACGTAATAAAAGCTGGGTTTCGATATCTTGCGGTAATGCAACACTTGCAGGCGGACAGACTTGACACGTGACTCAGGGAATCTGGAAAAAGATCCCAGATTAGACAAGATAAAAGAAAAAGGACTTCTTGCACAAGTTACGATTATTCAGTTCTCTAACACTGGGGAAAAGGAACTCTAATTTTAACTGAGGTATGCACTAAAGTCTTAGTCTTTAACAAGTCACAAGGGGAAGCACGTGGCCCGATGAGGACAAAGGGCTTTTGATGTAGGAGGGATAAAAGTGAGACTTGAAAATGAAATTAGCAAGAGTCGTATGGTAGTAAAAGGTGCTGGTTTGGAGTTTACACTTCTAGACGTACCTGGATGCCATGTTCAGTGGACCTTTGTGGAAATGCGGCGTCCGGCTTTGTCTCAGGTCTGGGGGTCTGGGCGCGCCACTAACGCCATGGATAGGCCTACATGGGAAGGCTGCTTGGGGACATCCGTCCGAGGTCACGACTGGAGTTGACTGAGAGAGATACTGGTTCTCTGGGAATCACGGGGCTTCCATATACCGCCTCAGGCACTGCCTGAAAGTGGTAAACAACCAGCCAGCAAATTGGGAAGGAAAAAAGGATTTTGACGTAGGAAAAATCTATTTCTGGGCGATTGGTTCGTGTCGCCCAGCGAAATAATCCTTTAGTTCATTATTTCCTAGGTAAATGATCTAACAAATACCAGAGAATAAACAAAATAAAGAAAAGGTCAGTATAACTGACTTGCTCACCCAAATAAAAGAAGGGCGTCCGTATGAACATTAGGGCGAGTGGGACCACTACCACGAACTTCTTGTCAATTAGAAATTTCCCACAACAAAATCCCTCAAGGAGAGAGCCGACCCACAGAACGGGGCAGCAACTACTACTACTACAACCCACGCTTAGGTGACTGCCGCGCCTCTGGTGGCCATCCTGAAGTTAGCAATCAATCTTGAGCGAAGGGTTGGGAAGAGGTGGGATTTCGCTGGGCGACACGAACCAATCGCCCAGAAATAGATTTTTCCTACATCAAAATCCTTTTTCTGGGCTCAGTTCGTGTCGCTGCGCAAAATTGTACCAGAGAATTAGCACAAGATTGAAAATAAAGGTCTCAATAAAACTAAAATTCAACTACATACTATAATTGTAACAAAATATTTATACAAATTGTTCATACAAATCTGAATAGAGAACAATAATTAAAAGTAACTTATAACTAAAATTATTTACAAAGTCTTTACACCAGTTACAGGGTTGAATACAAAATAAACATGTGTGTGAAAATCTTAATCTAAAAAAAACACCAAATAAGTTTTATAGATATTAATACCAAATATAATAAACCATGTGTGTGAAAAATCTTAATCTAAAAAACACACCAAATAAGTTTCATAGATATCAATACCAAATACAATAAACCATTGGTAATGGGGACATGTGCACCAGAAAATAGCATAAAAATAAGGGGCCACACCTTAAAGTTAGTATGTACAATCAATTGTGGGTGACCCTAGCAGAAAAATAAGGGACACCCACTAAACCATCTCAAGAGCAGCTAAGACTCAAGGGCAAGTGTAGAGGAATATGGTAGGTTAGACAAACTGTTGGCTGAGATAGGTAGAAAGGAGATCTGGATCTTCAACTAAACTACTGAGCAGAGTCAGGGGAAACTATGTTACCCGCTGCAACTGCTGAAAATTTTAGAGATTCCAAAGACGTTTAAATACTGTCGGCGATTTCCATCCAGTATATTTTTTCAAATCATCAAAATTCATATGTTGAAAGTAATTGATTGAGGTGGCCACTGCCCTGACATCGTGTGCCTTGGGGAAGGAATTTCAGGTTAGCTTGCTTAATAAAGTATAGGATCTGTTGCCTAATACCTTTAATTGATAAAGTACCACCTTTTTCTCTCCTAAAGAGGGGACCTGAAGAGGATGAGGATGTCCTAGACAGAAAGGCTCGTAAGGTCGTTACTGGACAAAGAGAAAGATCTTGGGGAAGGGGTATAACCATCCATGGTTCCCACCTCAACAAAGGATCCTCATTTTTTGCTAAAAAGCTGCGATCCGGAGAAAGCAGAATTTCTCCTGAAGGAAGAAATTCTACATGACCCGCATCTCTGGATAACGCCGACAGTTCTGAAATTCTAGCTCTTGAAGCCAAGCTTAATAAAAATAATGTTTTTCTTAAGAGCATTATAAATGAACATGCCGTATTATCTGTATCCGAAGCCAGTTTTAGAACATCATTTAGAAACCATGACACTGAAGTAGGCCTTACTGAAGGCCTAAGTCTAGCACAAGCCTTGGGAATAGACGAAAAGTAAGTCTGTTAAGTCTATGTTAAAACCCAACTGAAAAATCTTCTTCAAGGCTGACTTGTTTGTCGTAATAGTACTAGCTGCGAACCCTTTTTCAAATAAAGATCTGAAAAAGGATATAGCCGAATTGATTGTCATGATTTCAATGTCTGATTCCCTCAGGAAGGATGCCAACTTTTTAACTGCAGCGTCATACTGCCCCAAAGTTGAATCCCTTTTATCTGATTCCAGGAAAAGGATATTTGGTGAAGGGACTCTTGAAAGCCTGAATCCTGGTGTTAGAGCAGTCCATCTCCTCTAAGCACCGAAGCCACTCTCTTTGAGCCTGGTCCCGGTAGTACAGTACTGTCTCCCTAGGGACCTTATCCTCCCTGGTCATAGCTGCCTCCATCAGCCTGGCGTAGCCAATGAACGGCGGCTGAAGATTCTCCGGGTAAAACTCGAAGTCTTCGATCCTTCGAGTACCGCACTCCGGGATGGAAATGAGTCCGTCCTGGAAAGGGGCGTAGGAAGCCACTCTCCAGGGGTTGTTCATTGTGAAAGGAGGAAGAGAATCATGGGAAGGAAGCTGGATCAGGCCAACACCAGGTGCCGGGGAGGTAGCTTGAGGGGCCTGGTTAAAACCGGACATTAGGTTCTCCTGTGTAGTGATCCTGTCGGATAACTGTGAGAACATCTGCTCCATACTTGTCCTCAATGAGCCTACCAAATCCCCCATCTGCTGCATCATCCCGACGGAGAAAGCGTTGGGATCAAAGGTAGGAGCAGATGCAGAGGTGGAAGGGTAACTCGCTAGAGGTACCTCAGGAGGAGGAGAGACCGCTGACCCCGCCGGAGTACGGGGCCTCTCCTTGGAGGACTTGCTCTTGGAAGACCTAGAGCCCGAAGCAGAAGATTTACCCTTCTCTGCTCCGGGATTTGAAGCCGAAGACTTACGAGACGATGACGTCGACGAAGCCTTTTTGGACGACGACGACAACGCCTTCGTTAGGGTTTTCTGCGCCCTGTGCCCCTTCACCTTAGGTTTCACAGAAGCGCTAGGCGTAGAATACGGGAGCTCAGCTCCTGTAAAGCCTTGGAAGGAAGCAGTAGAAATAGCGGGAGAAGAAGATCCAGAGGCGCCCAAGGGAAGCCCTTGAGCGTCCAACGTACCTACCTTGACCAACAGGTCGTCTCCACCTACCATCGGTTCAACATTAAGGTCCAGTGTGGCGACTTCTGCTGAAATGTCCTGGCCTGGTTCCTTCATACATGCTGCGACCTGCCGCTGGATTGTCGTCATCGTCGGGGCTGCCTCCGCCGGGTCGACGTACCCCGTCGACTCGCTGCCGGGGAACAGCAGGACAGCCATCCTCTTTTCTAAGATGTAGGGCTGTCCCTTGGCGGCGTTCTTGCCGAAACCGCCGACCCAAGCCCTCAAGGTTGCAAGGGCGGTCTCTCTAACCGCGGCAGCCTGGAAGAGAGGGTGTCTATTAGCTTTTAGTTTAAAGTTGAGGTTCAACCTTAGACTAAAATAGAGCCTTAAGCCTACACATTTCCGGCATATATTTCACAATAATATGGAGAACTTAAGCTTAAAAGACATATTTCAAACTTAGACTTAAGATATAATTCAGTATTTATATCCTATATATACAGCTGGAAATACTTACCCCGTCCAAAAACTGACTCACAAGATCATAGCAGATCGTACACGTTTCGTGGAACCAGACCTGCAGATTCCCGTGAGGAGTCGCGCACGGAGCGTGGGACCTGCAGACTTCATGCCCACAGGGGTCCTGGAGTACGGCATTGCACCCCGGGTGCTCACAGTTGGTAGTCTGTAAGTGAAAGGATACATGAGTATCACTATAACACTTACAGGGCTACTCTAGAACTCCGTTGCATGCCGGAGAGTGAAAAATTTTTGGGCATAACCCCTCCCCTACCGCCTTAATAGGCATAATATATAGCTCCGGTGTGTGCCGAAGTAGGAAAACAGAGGGCAAGGGAGGGACCCAGCTTAAGATAACTTATCAATAACTTATGATTAACTTAAGCATAAAATAGCACAAAATTTTCGGAGGACGATTCCGAATCAAGGTGGTGTCCGACTCCGCCGGCTGCACCGGACAGACGGGATGGTTAAGGTAAAAGTGACCGACTGTACACATGAAGTCCGCCAGTAGGCAGGGCTACCTAGCTCCCTCCCCCGCAATCGGCGGAGCTCCGGGAAGAAAACAGAGAACCGACATCACGGGGGAGAAGGCGAGGGGGCGAAACAGAACTCGAACCTACAGCGGAGCGACGGAGCAACAAAGGAGGGGGGAGGCCAACCCCCCAACTTCGCCACAGCGGAGCACCGTGAAGCAGAGAGACAAGGTCACTCCCAGTCAAGTGTCTGTCCAGCCTCCCCTACTCCCTCCGCGTAGGGAGAGAGGGAGACGGGCCCGGGTGGAGCGAGCAAGGACAGACCTCCCTCCCCCCAACTCTATGGGAGAGCGGGGGGAGGGCAAGGCGACTGGGACGGGCGTCTGGCTGTACTGCGATCACAGGGTGACCACGGTACGATAACACGATATAAACAACGAAATCGATAGCCTAGGCTAATGCAACCAAACTGATCAGCAAGATGCAACAACTGATGCAACAAAACTGATAATAAGGAAGCAACAAAACTGATGGGGACCATGTGACCATAAACCTAGGCTAAGATAACGTACCAGACGCCCTAGGCTAAACCAATATTAAATAAAATAACACAAAAGCAGGGGAAATAAATATAGGAAGAGAAAAAATCCAGGAGTGTACGACTAACCCGAAAGAAAGTCTACCACTCAAAGCTAGCCTGGGCCGATACTAAGAGCTATGGCTAGGGTCTGGAAAGAAGAGATAATGCCTATGTAAGGTAGAGAGACATGCATGCATGACATAAAACCAATGCAGGCTAGATCCCCTAGCAAAATAATAATCATAAAAAGGTCTAGAGATGCACAGAATATAAGGGAAGGTTCCAGGTATGGGAGACCGAGAACGAACCCGCCACGAGGCAGAACAATGCCGCCATGCTTCCGACCGAGAATCTGTATTTATACCTAAAAAACGGCAAATACTGACTCAAGGAAGGAAAGAACTAAATAGGAACCTTTCGGGATACTTAACTTAGCTGATGCGATGGCAGAATGTTCCATAATGGCGAAAAATCCGTGAAATAGCACGAAAAACACAAGAGCAAGAAAAATAGAAGCGTCTTGTAGACCTCTAACTGAAAGGATGGCCACCAGAGGCGCGGCAGTCACCTAAGCGTGGGTTGTAGTAGTAGTAGTTGCTGCCCCGTTCTGTGGGTCGGCTCTCTCCTTGAGGGATTTTGTTGTGGGAAATTTCTAATTGACAAGAAGTTCGTGGTAGTGGTCTCACTCGCCCTAGTGTTCATACCGACGCCCTTCTTTTATTTGGGTGAGCGAGTCAGTTATATTGACCTTTTCTTTATTTTGTTTATTCTCTGGTATTTGTTAGATCATTTACCTAGGAAATAATGAACTAAAGGATTATTTCGCGCAGCGACACGAACTGAGCCCAGAAATAGGTCTTATTGTAGAGGTCTCTAAAATCCATCTCGAGGCCTAGCTACTCTTGTCACTTGCCTATCTTACCATAAGCTTCCGTCAGACCGGAAATTCCTTCCTACGACGTGCTCTCTCCCAAAATCAGTTGCTTTAGGAGAAGGCATGGCTGCTTCTTTTATAACTAAGATACCTTAAATACTGCTGGGGAGATGAGACGATCAACAAACGTAGCAGCTCCCCCTGTTAAGAAGGCATTCACTCCCCTTCGGGCGTGAAGGCCTTGGCTTAAATAAGTTGATCATCTCGACTACCCAGTTCTCCTACTCTAACTAAAAGTTTTTTGAGCAGCGATACAGCTTACTACAGTGGCCTATCTAACTTATAGGCGGAGATGCTAAGTGTGCTAACTTAATGGAGTAATGTAGTCTAGCCTAAGTAATAACTACGGGTTGTCTGTGACGACAGTCTACTCTACCCCTAGATAAGGTTACTTGAAAATTCTTTCTGCTACTACCCTAATGCCCTGGTACTAAATCATTAGCCTAACCTACTCAATACAGTTAATTGGAGACCCAATCATTCCAGAGTGTGGTACGCACAACAGTGATGTGTTGACGGAATTGTTAAGATACATGATGTGAGGTAATGATGCGTGAGGATGATGAGTGGTTAGTAGAGTACCAGGATGGAAATGTAATGAGGTAGTTATATTTAAATGAGGGTTAGTATTACAATTGCTAGGGGTTAGAGGGTTAGTTTACTGGCAGAGATCAGGCTGGCTACTTTCTTTGGGTAGGTGCCAGGATCACTCTGCAAATGAATGTGACACTGCACATCGAGCACAGGTGTCAAGGAGAGCATGTGGCTTTGGTTAGTGTGTTAATGATTTGTTACGTCCCTTCTTCTTCTTCTTATTCCTCCAGGACCTGGCTATACCAGTCCTAGGAGTAGACGGAGGCACCGACTCTGGGGTAAGGCCAGAAACGCCGTCAGGAGCAGAGGCAGTGGTAGCCTGAGGGATTGCAGAACACCCTACTTCGGTATCTGCAGCAACCGTCGTAGAGGTGGAACCTACTGCAGGGGAGGCCCTCACTTCGGCTGCTGCGACAACCGTCGTAAGGGGAAAACTCCAGGCTGACTCCTGGTCGGGCAGTTCCTGGTTTTCCAGAGGAGGTATGAATGTGATGTCTGCCGGAGGTTCATCCTCGGGCGACAGAGGTGAGGGTGAAGAAGAATGATGGGCTGGAGGTTGGCCATGGGCTGCGGTAAGCTCCATGCCTGTTGGAGGATCTCCTGTAGGAGGATCCTTGTTAAGGTCAGGCGCCGGCGCTAGCTCGGGGCCAGGCGCAGAGGTCAAGTTCTGTGGTGGCTCTACGTCCAGGCTGGACGGAGCTTGGCACTGCCCAGTGCTGCCAAGTGGCACTGGCAGAGTGTTGAGGTCGACTGGACCTGTGACGGGTACCGGAGGTGCAATGCCTCTCAGCGGGCCCTTGGTAATGGGAGACAGAGGCTCCTGTCTCTTTTGGAAGGCTAAGCCTTGTGGAAAATGGACAGTGTCTGCTGCTGGTAATCGGCTAGGGCACCTAGGCCAATTCATGGAGTGCCCTAGTACGTTGCAGGTCTTGCAACGGAACTGTGAAGGATCAATCTCCCTCCTTGGTGACGGGGGAGACTGTTGGTGGACGTGCTTCCTGGAGGAAGTAGAATTTTGATGACTTTGCTTTGGAGTGATTTGACGTGGGGTTAGGACCCCTAGGCTTTTTGAAACGAGAGGGAGACTTCATGTCTTGCCCTAGGAGGAGGTCGTAACCTCCTGGAATGTAGCTTGCAACTGCAAGGGTACAAACCTTGGAGAAGTGAGGTCTGGTGACCCTCAATTGGACGGTCGGAAGGATCAGCTTGATATGGTTGATACTTTCAATGGTTATTAAGTGATGTCTATCGACGTTAGCCCCTTGGGGTATTCGATCTTCCCGTATCAGGGAGATTTGAGCGCCAGAGTCGTCGTAGGCTCTGACGTGGCTTGGCAGATAATGGCTTTGGAGGGGTGCGACGGTTATAGGGCCCTTAGCCGGGGGTCCTAGTAAAGAAGGATTGGTTACGACCATTGCGATGGCAGGAATATTAAAATTAGCGCACCCTCCGTAGTTGGCAGACATGTGACCCTTGCGGCCACAGTCTCGGCAGAACTTGTTCCAGAACCTCTTCCGTGGCACTGGACGGTAAGACCAAGATGGCCCCACAGGTTGCAAATCTGTGGAGTCACCAAGGCTGGCAGTGTGCTCTGGCACAGGTGAAAAGTCCTCTGTTGGATCACCCTCGGAACCAAGTCCAGGGTTAACTGGTGGGCTTACCTCTTCCAAAGTGGAGGAGGTAGGCGGTAAGATGGTAAGCGGCTGAGATGATGCGGAAGGGCCAGGTTCGCAAATAGAAGGGATGTCGGGGACATCGGAGGCACTAGCCTCTGAACCTAAAATTGAGGTATGATTATGAGGCATGCTGCAGGGATCCGGTGCATCTGGTAGTGGGAGCTGCGTCCAGGGGAGATACGGCTTTAGTAGATCTCGGCCCAATATCACCTGATAAACATCATGAAATTGGTCAACTACGCCCAGGCGGCACAATGTGGTTTCCCTGGTCTCCTGGTCCAGAAAGGCCATTTCCACATTCAGAAGGACCGAAGGAACAGAATAGAGGTTACCGTCAATCCATTCAAACTGAATTTCTTCGTCCGTCTGGATTTTGGCACCCCTAGGCAATGCCTTTCTTGAAATAAGGGAGACCTGGGCTTCGGTGTCGGTCACGACTTGTACCCACTGATAGGCCATAGGAGACTGTTCATGGTAGCCTTGGAGAAGTTCACCCTGGAAGCTCTCATCCCAAGGTAGGGTTCGGCTTGGGCACCGGTCTGAATCCATAGCATGCCCACGCACACAACAAGTGGTGCAGAACCTTCGCAACCACCTCTTACCGGGAGTCCAGCTCTGGGACTTGGAAGCTTGCCGAGAGATTTCGTCATCTCTGAGAGCTAGCTTATGCTTTCTCTCTTCTTCTCTGCTTCTTTGGCTTTTCTCTTGTTTTCCCTTTCTTCCCTTTCTTGCAGGCATGCGGCATCCTGCTGCGCCTTCATCCACTGGTCAAGTGCTGGTCCAGTGTAACCGGCCTCCTTGCCCAGAGTTATGAGGGCTCGGAGCTTCTCTAGCTCTATGGCAAAGAAGTCGCGGGAAGCAGGGGAAGACATTTCCCTTAGGGTGCAGTAGAGGCTCTGATGAAAATGATAATAATGGCCAGGGACAGTTCTGGATGGAATAGGAGTGCCTACTGTGTAAAGGGGCACTCACTTGGAAATGTGTTCTGCGACGTGGTAGAGAAAAAAAAAAAAAGTCTGAAAAGACTGGGTGCTCTGTGGCACTTGGGAAGTGTCCCGTAAGTTGGTGGCACTTCTGGAATGGCACCTTGGTTGAGTGATCCGGAATAGCGGATACACTAATGAATGGGCGTTCCGTAGGACGGACACGCAGGTAAATAGCTACCTGTACGTCCTGTACAGGTGCACGGCGCTTCAGGAGGCGTTCCTTTTGGACAGCACTAGTAGTGCTGGTATTGCGGCACTTTGGGAGGCGTCCCCTTGGAGTGTTCCGAAGGATCACCGACCCTTGTACACGGACACACTAATTAATTGGGCGTTCCGTAAGGACGGACACGCAGGTATAGGGCTACCTGTACGGCCTGTACAGGTGCACGGCACTTATGAGGAGGCGTTCCTTGTTTGGAGCACTGGTATCGTGCTGGTGTGTCCTGTCGGACGACACTACATGCAGTATACTCAAGTATACTGAAGAGAAATGGTACTCTGTTCAGGGCAGAGTGTAATGGTGGAGGAGAGAAAATAAAAGGTGGGAGTACTTCAGCAGCCAGTCGATGGACAGTGTCAAGAATTAGTGGCACTGTAAAATGGTAAGACCTGACGTGCACTGGTGGTGGCCAGTCCTAGACTGGTAGGCTTCCTTGTCTGGAAGTAATGAAGGTTGCGGTGCACACTGTGCAATCTGCGCTTGCGGTATACGCAAGTCTTATGTGATAAAAAAATGAAAAGACCACTCGGGCAACGACAGGTAATGGTAATATGAAAATGCTCAGTCCTTTGCTGAAGTACTCGATAAATGAAATAAATGCTTGCAAAACTGCAAGGGACACAGGCGCGTACGTATCATGCTCAGTGTAAATGAAAGACACAAGAGACTAAAATAATGTTAATTCTGCATGCTATAAGTAATGGGCGTAGTACTCTTGGCTTCCTGAATAATGGGTTCTGGTTCTCTTTCTCTCTCTCTCTCTCTCTCGGAGAGGGTGAAAATGATATATGAATGAACTCCCTTGTATTTAATTGAACTAATACTTTTAGTTTTAATATGACGCAGTTGCGTTAAATGATTTACTTACGTTAACTCGTAATGAAAGAATTGCTTTGGAATACGTTTTATGAAAATGATAGCGCGCTCGCGGTGAACGATGTTTACGTTAATTGTAGCAGCTTGCGCTTATATGAAATGATTTGCGTTTCAATATGAATTTCACAAAGACGTGTTTTACGTTAACAATTCTTGTAATTTACTCTACTTTTAAGATTTACGTTAACTTTACGTAAGGATACTAGGTCCCTGTGACAAGTGAAAATGACGGTAAGGATTTTAAGGTGAAATGTTAGCAAACATTTGTAAATGGAAAAGGTTACGTTAAGTACGAAAGGAAATGAAACTTTCGCTCAGCGAGCGAGTGAGCGATGCTAGGTGAAACGTGTGGTGAGGCGAGCAGAGCGGATTGGACAGCGTGTCGTTCAAACAGCTGATTTTCTGTAAACGCGAAGGCGATTTACACACGTGAATTCTAATCTCTTATTCAAGGCGAATTACGTTAATTTCTCTGGCAGAATGATAGATACTAGTACTGAGATTAATATTATTTACGTTAAAACTTCAAGACTTACGTTACTTTGCTTAAATAATCGAGATAATTCTTAAAGGGATAAAAAACATGGCTGCATTGTGCGAGACCGAAGGTTGGCTTGCAGGCCTGAGAGCGCGCCTGTGTCCAGCTGACGAGAGCTGGCTGTCTAAGCGGTTACCAACACTTGGAATGAAACCTACGTTAAAATGAATTCCCCCAACATATCACAGACAAAAGAATTGTACACTTCTTTTGCCGTAACTATTAGTAGAACACTCCTAACTAGCTAGGCTTTCTAACACAACAATAAACCCTGGCAAAGCACTTCCTAGTTTGATCTAGTACTTTCTGGCATCTATCTAACACGTGCTCGTGTCTCGTCAGACGAGGACAGTACAAAATAACAGAGAATTCGCAGGGAAAATTGTTTGCTTGCCACTAAAATTAAGCTCTGGCACTTTGGCCGTTACAATATAATAATATTTCTCACTTAACACTTATTTAAACACTTCGTAAATAAAAATACTTAAACGTACCTTAAGCTAACATTTGTTATAAAATAATCAGTGTGTGTCTTCCGCTGCAAGTGTGCTTTGATTTGCGCTTTGTAAAAATATTTACATTTACGTTTTACAAGGGATAATGCGATTTACAAGATTTTTAAGCAAGCTAGGTTCGAATCTTCGGCGAGGTCGACATTGTTGCGTATTGGAGCCTCTTTCAAAGCCAGGCCCATACGTAACAATATATATATATATATATATATATATATATATATATATATATATATAGATATATATATATATATATATATTATATATATATATACTAGTAACATCTGGTTTTACATCTGGTACTTAAGTATAAATTATCAAGTACAAGTCGAGAGGCCATTTTAGTGAATAATGAATGGAATATTATCAAGTTTCTAGGATCAGAGTGGCCAGTTCAGGGGTAATTGAACTTAACAAGAAATGTTGAGAACAATTGTAAAAATTGTGTAACCTGACCGGTGGTGCTCTGCCCTCCATACCCCCCAACCTAACCTAGTAGAACATGTACAGTGGGCCCCCCATATTCGCGGATTTCTCACGGGAACCTTTCCCCACATTATTCGTGGAAAATTCGCGGTATTTTTCTATGAGAAATGTCCACAAATTCCTGTTTTTTTTATCAATTTCATCATAAAATGCACTTTTTGTGATAAAACTATTAAAAACCAAGTAGTATGAAAATTTTTAGTGGTTTTTCTTGAGTTTTAACTAACCAAATAGGCTGTTTTTATAGGGGTTCCAAACATTCGTGGGTTCTAACTATTCATGGGGGGGTCTGGTACGCATCCCCCATGAATACGGGGGGACCACTGTATACCTGACTGGGGCCAACCCCCCCCTTTACCCCCCCTTAAGGAAGGCAATCTCAGAAGTGTACCATATAGGTTAGGATACTAACCTAACCAACCTAACCTAACCTAGCCTAGTAGAACATGTATACCTGACCGGGGGCTCCGCTGCCCCCCCCCCCCCCCCCCCCTTAAGGAAGGCAATCTTAGAAGTGTAACATATAGGTTAGGATATTAACTTTAATAACCTAACCTAACCTAGTAGACCGTGTTACCTGATCGAGGCGGCTCTGCCCCCATAACCCCCCTTACATAAAAACAATCTTAGAAGTGTAACATATAGGTTGGGATTCTTACTTACCTAACCTGGTAGAATGTGTTAACAAGACCGGGGGTGGGGGTGCTGTCCTGTACACCCCCCTTCAGAAAGATAATATAATATGAAGGTAAATATAATGATAATTAAAATGTTATCCAAGAAATTGTTATGGATCAGAAAGGCATGTAAAGGTGAATATAGAAAAAAAGAAGGGAGAAAAAATGCATGTGTAATTTGGAATGTCTAAAATGTAAAAATATAATACCATCAATTTTCACGTCATTGACAGAAAGGTCTTGAAACGTCCTAAAACCTCCTAGTCCCACCCCTCAGGAGACTTTCAGGGGCCTGCCCTCATTTGTTACGTAATATTGTAAGATATATAGAGCAACATTATGAAGTGAGAACAAGTCAGTGCACATATTAAACAATACTATGATGAACAGAACAGAAATAAAAGCTTGAAATAATATTACACAATTAAAAAAGCAAATTATTAACAGAATGTAGAGTTAATAATGCAACATAATTGGTTAAATACATGTAACCCCTTCCCCACAAAATCTGTGTGTGAAACATTATTTATCTCCTTAGGAAGTCTGTCTGAAACAAAAGCTCTCTTATGTCAGGGCACATGCGCAGTAAGATTGGTGCATGCGTAGTAGGATTCGGCGTCGTAATAGCAGTAGTAATAAGTGGATTTCTTCTATGTAACAGCTCCATTATCGGTTTATTTATTGCTTTATTTCAGCTTGTATTTCGTGTTTCAAATGTCATAAATAAGAGGAAATAACACAGCAAAACCTTCCCCCAAGTGTTTTACCCCACCCAAAACCCCACATTCCCATCGGTCCCCCTTACCGTAGGATAGAGTTGAACGGCATAATTCTCCCAAGTGTTTTACCCCACCCAGAACCCCGCATTCCCATCGGTCCCCCTTACTGTAGGATAGAGTTTAAAGGTAAGTTACAGGTTAATTACAGCTGGCCGAAAAAATACTACTTTAAATTCTTGTTCAGGAGGTAAAACTGTATAGAAAAACGTCATAGTCTAGTTCGCCGCGGTATAAGGGCTTAGATCTACCCTGCATTCCTTCTTCTTTCGTGTCTTCCTTAGCCTCCTTAACTGTTAGACCAAATTTTCTTGATCTGGTAAGGGCTTCTTGGAAATATC
Organism: Macrobrachium nipponense; assembly: GCF_015104395.2. Lineage (NCBI taxonomy): Eukaryota > Metazoa > Arthropoda > Malacostraca > Decapoda > Palaemonidae > Macrobrachium > Macrobrachium nipponense. Next base: position 97,718,080 of record NC_087200.1, on the reverse strand, counting down.
TGAAATATACACATTCCCTTCCACAAGCATGATGTGAACCCGTTACAGTTAAAGCATTTTTTAAGGTTGGTGCACTCATCACTACTATGCTCCAAGGAGCCACATTTAAAGCATATAGGTGAGCCCAAAGACTTGCATCGTTTTGCTGTATGTTCAAATTTCAAGCAAATCTTACATTGCATAGGTTCTGGATGTTCTTTAATTGCTATTCTTTTGCTTCCTATTTTCATATATGTTGGAATTGTAGCTGTGAAAAAATTATTTTAGCTATTTCAGACTTCCAGTTGTAACACTTTTTCTCTCATAAACAATAACTGATTTAACATTATGTTTTTGATCTTCCAGGACTTTGTTTAATGTTTCACACACAGATTCATAAGTGTTATTTTCAATTCTAAGTTTATCCAGCAACATGGTTCCAATTCTAGTGTTATAATGGGCATTGTCAGAAGCATTTACACGGTGAATTTCAAGTTTTGTAGTTTCAAGTAGTTTTTTTTTATTCTTGTTCAGATTTAGTCTTTACGATTATTTTGTTTTTTTCGACTGAGAATCGGGGATTGTCACAACCAAGAATTTTCTTCAGTGAACGGTATATAACCAAGTCACTTAGGGGGGTTACTTCTTCGCTTATTTAGAGTGTGATATACTGAGGCCACACTAGAGGAGAAAAAATATCTTCAATAGTTATTCTTTTAAATGTTTTTTCTCTTTTGAGATAGAGTGTTTGGTACATATGGTTCTAAAGTAGCCATACTAGAGTTTTGGAGGGATTCCACGGACAAGTCCTTTGAAGAAAGCATAGGGTCATCAGCAGAAATAGGGGGGGTTGCAAATAACGTGAAAACTTAGTTCATCCAGATATTCCCCATACCCACCATGGAGTCACACCTAGAGGACAGGCCATCCCTTTAATTAGGGTCGTCCTAGGGGTAATTACCAGATATAATACACCCTATCTCCATTGCTAAGGCATCATGATGTCCATCGATATCAGACTCAGCACTGAGGATAGGGTTTGACGTTAAACTTTCCCCTTGCTCGACCACGTCAGGTACTAGAGTTCTACGGGTGAGGCGGCATGACGTCCATCCTCACCCTCTTTCAAACCCCAAGAATAATTCTAAATCATGTTCAAAACCAAGCCAAAAGTCATCAACATAAAATCAATACCTTATGGGGGAGGAAGGAGAAAGGTGAAATGTTTTTAGTAAAAGGAAAAGGGCTGACTTATTTAATTGGATCAATAGCTGGACACCAAGGCCCAGCGAGAAAGCAGTTCCCAACAGGCATCAGAGCCCAGATGCTGAACCCTAAGGCCCCCATCTTCGGCAAGGCTTCAGCATCTGGGGGGATGAGCGGAAGTGGGGTATGCTTTTGATCTAGTTTTGAGTAGATTCTTATGGGTGTGATAATGAGTTGTATATGACGTCACGTATCTATTCCAGTGCAATGAAATTGTGACGAATCAGTGACGTCATATTAAGGAGAGTGTCTTGTGAGAAAGTTCGTGCTTGTGTACGTACAAGCTGTTCCCCTACATAATGGGAGGGTAAGATAACTAAGACAGAGAAGCACCCAAGTTGGAGAAGCAACCTTGTTTTGGGGATGGCCGTATATAGTTGTGTTTTTAGTAAAGTGGTAGTGCTCATGGCTGAAATGGGTAAGCGTAATTTTAAGCCTGAGTGTGGCTTTGTCTTTTTGTATTTTAAACCTTTATTTCAGATATGTCCTTTTCCATATGACTTTTTTATTTATGTCATTTTGATTTATTTGCAATTTATTTATGTGGGGTTCCTTTCCTTTCTTTTTTCTAACAGACGTTTCTGGTAGGTCTGGCAACTTCAATGGGAACTTATCTGATAGTTCCATGGTAATGGTGTGGGGAGACTATGACCTTTTTTTATTATCTATCTTATGACTGATGTCTCGTTATTGTAGAGAAGGGGTGGAGGGGTTTTGTCCAATCCCAGGGTTATTTGGGTTTTCTGTTTGAATAACAGTGGTGCATTATTTGGATTTTGAATTTTCACTTGTTCAGTCAACCATTGTCTTCCTTGAGAATTTGATTTATTTAGTTGTTCCTTTTATTCTTAAATAAACTTATTTTTGTAATTCAAGAGTCTGATTTAGCTACCTTGGGTAATTTTGATATGTGAGTTAGTTGGATGAGAGAGAGAGGGGGAAAGTCGATCAGGGCCTCGCTCTGGTTCACATTACCAAAAAAAAAAAACGGTCCTGAATGGGGTAAGTCAATGCTCACTTTAGGCCTATTAACAGTGATGGCAGGGGTATTACACACACACACACACACACATATATATATATATATATATATACATATATCTATATATATAAATAAATATATATATTATATATATATATATGTATATGCTGCTACTTTTATAACGCATATATCTTCTTGACTTTATAAAATGTTAGAAAAGAGTTTTGCAACAATCTCAGATTCCTTATTTAGCTTAGAGTTATAGAATGTCTAAAAATGTATGTTCAGATTTCGCATTACATAATTTAAAAGTTAGTATAACGTAGAGTGTAAAGAAAGAGAGAGATTAACTTTTTCCGTTCCCAGATAGAAATTGTTTCCATAACTTGTCATCGCCTCAGATTAAGAAATCTCGAGATCTCCGTGTTGTTTTCCTAATCTGTCATCACGTCTGATAAGGGACTTGTGTTTCGATCGAATACGTGTCTTTGTTGAGCATACTACGTACATGGTTTCATACGTGTATGTTCTTTGCTGAATACCACGTGAAGATTTCACAATTTTTCTGTAAAGTTAGCTCATATTAGAAGCTTCTAGAAGGATTGCACCATCGTTCGCGTGTCCAAAATGTTTTGAGCCCGCCAGTCTCTTGAAGTTGCCCATACAAGGAGAAAGAGAAAGATTCATTACAGACTGTGAATCCCTGGCGTTCAGATCTCTCTCTCTCTCTCTCTCTCGCCATACATGACACTAGTACATTAACGTAACTTACTGAAAGGTCACTCATAACTTAGATTTTGGATTTCTTAGAGTTATTTAGTATTATTTAGTGCTTTTTGTGGAATCTGAACAAACATTGTACAAGTGTGTAACAGCGCCTTTTTTTTGAGAAATATTTTGAATTGTGTGGTGAAATTTTTTTGAACAAGCTGTAGCAGAAAGAAAATTGGTACCAAGGTAAAGTGATACTATAAATTTATTAGTTGCAACTAATAGTTACAATGGTTTGGTGAAACTTTAAATTTTTACACTTTGCAAATTTTTGTTTTGTGTTTGTTTCATTTTCTTATTGAAGTTTTTTTTGGTGCATTTATCAACTTTCTTATTGAAGTGTGTGTTTTTGTTTTTATGTTCTGTGTGATTAGTACTTTTTTACAATTTTGGTATTTTACACCTTTTTCTGTTTTCATTTGCATTCACAATTCGATTGACTTAATTGTTTTCATTTCTTAATCGTTGCACATTTAATTGAATTTAACACTTGTGAATTAATTTGCATTAACTTAGAATTCGTTTCAAGTTTTAGTGTTGTTTAGCACTTGTGAATTAATTTCCAAATTTTAATTATTGCCTAACACTTTTGAATTTTGATTAAATTAATTTTCTTGAATTTTGTGACAAATTAATTTCGATTTAATTTTACTTAATTAATTCAAGAGTTAATTAAACTTTGCTTTGCTTTCAGTAACAGTTAATTTCCCTGTATTGTGAATTTCACTTATAAATTTTGAATTTAATAATAAATTTTTGTATCTAAAATTTTTATAAGTTTTCTTTTTCACCAGTATACATGCACATATTTGTGATTAGGTAGAGTTGTAAAGTGGTAATTGAACTGTTTTCCTTCAATTTACTTGAAGTGAGTTAGAACCAGGGAAGTACTTAGACTTCTGAAATCAGGGAAATAGAAATACTTATGTTGGTATCCTCGTAGTTATTTACAAACGAGGCACCAGGTTGTCCTTTTGGTCTACATAGCAAACGTCAGTTTGTATAACAGCATTCATTCTTAGCTAAGTCTCCACTGACGGTGAAGATATTCTCTAGGTTTCATTTCAATTGGTTCTTTCTGGTGTGGAAGTCGGGGAAACACATGGTACAAAATATAAGATATATTCTTCTAGCTTACATCGTTGGATAGGTGCAAAGAATGTTTTGAATTGATGTTTAAGCTAAGAGAGGAAGGTGAAGTCTGAGATACAATTCGTTTACAAATCATAGGAGAGCAAACACTGCTCAATAAACAGACAGATGAACTAACATACATAACTAGGTTAGTCATGTAGGCACGTCGTCTCGTGGAAGAGTCAACATGATTCCCAGAGAAGACATTGTTGATGTTATTGTCAAACCAAGATAATGCTGATCCCAGGTGTACACACACTGGGGTGCTTGGTCAATCTTTCTGCATGACCTCCTTGGTCTCTGGCCTGGTTCTTAGTAATGTACATTACTCTACAGAATGTGTACATACATTCTTTATTTAATGTAACCCGTACACTTAGACTTTTAAAGTTGTTGATGGAGTGATGCCCTTTAATTGATTTAATTACACATAGGATTACCTCACACTTGTTTTGATGAACTTAGTCTGATTTTCTGCAATACTGGTAAGTTGTTTAAGGGATCACTGTTACCTTTAGAGTAATCAGTCGTTTAGTACCTGTGATGAAGGTTCAGGTGTCTGGCTGTTGTGAGGTAACAATTAATGATTGGTAAGTGTAGTAACCAGATACTTGGCACTTCGTCACTAGTATTGATGGTGCCCAGAGACCCAAAAAAACGGATTTCATTATCACTCTAATCTATACTGGTGGTGTTAGGGATATAGTTTGTTGGGAGAGTGGCCATATAATTTTTGTTTTGCAATTATTGTATTGAATTGTAAGTTGATAACTTAAAGAAAATGGCTCAGTTCAAGGTTCAGGAATTTCTAGCAGCCCCTTCCATCCAAGTGTTATCTGAAACCACTTTGACTAAAGCACAGCGGAGCGCTTTAGCAGTAGCATGTGGTGGTTATGTGTCTACTAGTATGGTAAAGGCACAAATAAGATGTATTGCTATGGAATCATTGATAGACTGGTAGAATAACTAATGAAGATGAGATAGAATTAGCTCAAGAGTTGAATGTAGCACGTGCTGATCTTATAAATAAACAAGAAGAAAAGAAAGAGAAAAGTGATACAGAGTTAGAGCTTAGATGCATTGAAGCAGAAGAGAATTTGATCAAGCTGAAAATGCAGGCTGAAAGAGAAAGAATAGACAGGGAAAAACAAGAAAGAGAAAAAGAAAAAGCAGCAGAAGCAGAAAGAGAAAGGATAAAAGAGGAAAGAGAAATTGCAAAACATGAAAGGGAGATGGAATTGATAAGAGCTAGATCCACATTACCGGTGACACCGTCTAATCCTTACCAAGGTAATCAAGACCCTGTATTTGATGTAGCAAGAGTACAGAAGTTAATCCCCAAGTTTACTGAAGAAGCTCCTGGTGAATTTTTTGATCACTTTGAGAAAGTGACTTCAGGTATGGGATGGCCAGAAGATAAATGGTCAGTTTTGCTACCAAGTGTCTTAATTGGTAAAGGGAGAAGTGCTTATCTAGCCTTAACAGCTGATCAGTGTAAAGACTACTACAATGAAAGATTCAGAAATTTAAGAAAAGATGAGAAGGGAACCTTCTTAGATTATGCTTACAAAGTGAGAAGGTGTTTCAAACGTTGGTTGGAGTCTGCTAAAGTTTAAACTTTTGATGAGTTAGAAGAATTACTTGTTCTTGAACAGTATCTTAGGGGAATTCCTGAACATATAAGAGCCAATTTGAGAGAGAGAGAGGTTAAGAAACTTGACAAAGCTACTACACTGAGAGAAGATTACAATATAATTAGTAGCAAACGCAATTACAATGTCAAGTACTAGAATCAACAACGCCCGGGTTTTAAGTCTCATCCAAATATCAGGAACAAATTTAATGGGAAACCTACAAGTGATACTACCAAGAGTACACAAGGTAATACACCTTAACAAGCTAATGTGAAATCCTCATCCAATTTTTCAGGACAGTTACAGAAACCTAATGTTGTCTGCTTCAAGTGTGGAAGAGCAGGACACTTCAGTCAAGAATGTTACCGGAATCAACAGCTGTCAAAGCCAGTTGGTCAAGTAGTGAAAGGTGACCAGGTGAAACAAACTACGAAGAGCAGTGTGGGAAAGAATCAAACTCCAGATAAGACTGAAACTAAACAAGCTGAATATTTAGCAACCAGTGGAAATGTAACCTCAAGTAGTGAGTGGCTTAGGAGTGTGGAGGCTTTTAAGCCATATGTCTATGAGGGTGTGCTGTCAACTCAAGGAGGAAGTGTGCAAGTACCAGTCAAGATATTATGTGATATAGGGAGTAACCATAGTTTGGTAGTACGTGGTTCTCACTCTCAGTTGGAGAAGAGTCTCACCGGAGATTCAATTATTTTGAAGGGTATAGGAGGAGAGGAAGTAGCTCCTATATGCCGCTTACACCTGTCGTGTGAATTGATGACAGGGAATGTTGATTTTGCATTGCAAGATTATGGGAACAGCAATGGAACGAAGTAGGACCAAATAAATGAAAGAGTTTGCCACACATACACACCCTTGGAAATATGAATCTATGCCTAGGAAATGGGAAGTAACGATATGCCACCTCCGTATAGGACATACAACATTGACTCATGGATATCTCATGAGCGGTGAATACCAACCTTACTGTGATGACTGCCTCGTCCCCATGACTATTAAGCATTTGCTAGTTGAATGTCCTAGTCATTGGGAACTGAGAGAGCAGCACTTTAAAGACAAAAGAAATAGAGATGGTAATTACAGTTTGGCCAAGATATTGGGTGAAGAAGCGCACTATGATTATGTGTTGTTGAGTTTTAAAAAGAAGTTGGAGTTCTTAACGAAATTTAGGTATCTCGCTTTTTTGTATGTGTGTATTTTTAGCTTTGGTTTTTCAGAATGTATGTATGGAAACGTGAGTAAATGTATTTATTGCCTGTTTGTGTTCTAGTATAAATGCCTTTGTCTCTGTGCAGTTTTTTTAAATCTAATTTTAACGTAATGTTTGTTATACTGCATGACCTATTTGGTCCCTGTTCCTGGCCTTTGGGTTAGACCGTATATGTACTTTATTTACTCCTTCGGGCCACCTCTACGAGAGCTGAAAGTCAGCTCGGTGGCCTGGTTAATTTTTATAATAATAATAATAATTCAGCTTTTGTGTTGTTTAATATTTATGTATTAGGGCTGTTGCCTCGTATAATAAGGCGCCCTATGAGGTAATGTTAGACTTGCGATAATCTTACGCTAAGTTGGTTGGTATTGCACTTCCATATTCATTGGAGTGTCTTGGGGTTTGTTGATCACTTACGAAGTCGGTATTATCTTCTTTGATTATGACGACGATGTGTTAAACTCATGATGATTCGGCAATGATGTGAGGTTCTTGTAGAAAACACGAAGTATAAAAATACATATATTCTTCTAAGATTACATGGTGAAGATCAGGTATGATTGTACAGGTCTTCTAATGACGATAGCTTGATTGCTTCTGCCAATGATGATGGCTAATTCTATTCTCTCTACATGATAAAGCTTAGGTAAAGAGGTACAGGTCTCCCAATGATGATGGCTAACCATCTCGGTCACAAGTCATAAAGGAGCAGACAGTAGCTTGAACATATGAACATACATACAAAATGAGACATACTACAGATCATGTAGGCCGTTTGAATTATAGGTTGCGGTAGTTGTCTCAAGCAGGGAGCTTGGACTAATGTTTCAAAACAAATGAATGACTACAGGTGACGGCATGTTATCTTAGCCTACTTTTATTGCATACGTCAGCTTTAGCGTCTCTAGTCTGATCACATTCCTGCAAGCAATCTGGTTGACCTCTTTAGTTTTAGTCTTTTATATATATGGACTAACATTCCATATTTTTATTATGTAAACACTTACATAAAAGCTCGGTCAGCTACCAAAACCAACTACTGAATATTACTCAAACTTGACTTGCATTTAACTTATAGGAGTGTGATACAGACACTATGTGATATATATATATATATATATATATATATATATATATATATATATATATATATATATATATATATATATATATATATAGAAAATACTTATAAGTAAAAAAAATTCATGGTGTACACAAATACAGATTCAAGTAATAAGATATAAAACAATGATATTGGTAAATAATAGTGATCACGTGATATATACTGATACAGTTTTTCACTTCATCTCATTAAGATACATATGCTACAGAAAATACTAATGTACTCTGATAACATGATAAAAATCATATTTTAACTGATAAAAATTTCATATATGAATTGATAAAAATTATTAATGTTTATGCTGATTGATTCGTTGATTTTTATGCTAACTGATATATGTCTGCAGTTATTGGTAAGATAAAAGGTAACAGATTGATTATATGCTACCTGATTTATTTACACATTTGTATATGGATTCATATAATTATGATTAATATATGTGCACTTTAAATAGATTCCTATTGCGTACACGCAAAGATATATTTCGACTCTGTTACTTATGATCATTTATATATAGATTCCTAGTGCGTACACGCAAAAATATATTTCGATTCTGTTATTTATGATCATTTATATATAGGATACATGATACTTTATATATATAGGATACATGACCGAGGTTATACTACTACACATTTAACTAGCGTTCGAACAACTTTTAGTCCAATACACAGTTCCAGACAACCACCTATAGCCAAATGAAATGGCCAATTTCAAATGGTTAAAACAAGGGGAAAATTGCCTGGCGGGGTCTCACGTTCTATTTCGGTCTCATACTTGTTCTCTGCATCCTAAGCCACACGATTACATTCGCGATGAATAAAATCACCCCCAGCGCGAGTCCTTTGCCAGCAAAGTAGAGTTGAACATCCTTCTGGTCGTAATTGTCGAAAGTATGTCCCTTTTGTAGTCGATTTCCGACAGCCGCCGGAGCGTTCCGCATTAAAACGAGATTAACGACGGGATACAGGTGTCGGTCGAAGAAGTCCTCGAGATAAGTTTGTTCACTTATGATGGTGCTTATTCCTTTCACAATGTAGGCGGTTGTTACTTGACTGCCGTCGTCCGCAGCGACGAACGATTTTTTGAAGTTGCGATGTGAAACTCTCGTACTGCAGGATACTGTAACCAGGTTCCATTAATCAGCCTGCAAGTGAAATTATACTTGTCACAAGGGCAAAGTAAATTCAGACGACATCCAAATACAGGGGGGGAGAAAAGCCATTTAGAACCAGACTTAACCCATATGAATTCGCTGATATTTGTGGAATTCAAAAGTCAGCTGTACAAACTTTTTTATCCATGGCATTAACAATGAGTGAACCTATCCAGGTCTATGATGACTGTAAAAATATCCATAATTATAAAAAATAAACAGATATCATTACGAATCCCAAAGAAAATTCGATATTACTGGTAGTAAGTTACTAGACAAAGAAGTGGAAAACGGAGCTATTTGTAAGATTGCCAGGCAACATAAGATTCAAAGAGAATATTAATCATGATTCTGTATTTCTCTATGCTAACTGAAATTAAGCTGTGATAAAATCCGATCCTATGTGCCCCTAACAAAAGTTTCATATTTAAATTTCTCGCGCGCATCCTCTGAGGTTAATTTTTAAACTTTATTAATAGGCTAGAGATGCAATGAAAGAACCCACTATGCAACTAATTTCTATATAAACTTTGGGTTTATCAAGAAAATGTGACATTTTCCCATGAATGTGATTTACTTGAATTGTCATAGACTAATGTTGCAAGTAAATTTTTCATATACATGTCTTGATACTTCTAAATGTCCGGTTACCAATGTCATAACTGATTTATTGACTCTAATTGTCTATGAGGTTCAGAAAAAATTAATTCATTTTGTTGTTATAGAAATTCTGTTTGCTTATTTTGTTTATTCATTTTAAAACGATTGCAATCCTTAACTAATTGCATTGCACACACGGATAAGAATAGGTTATTGCTATGTCATGTCATCATGACCTATGAACCACATGTGAAGTTCATGAGCTAAGCATTCCTCTCTCCAGTCAACCTGCTTCGCAAGCGGTTTATTGAGGTTAAAAAGAACAACGATGAGTCGGCAGACGCGCCATGCACCTTCAGAACTGATGACGTCGTCCTGGCAGGAGATTGCTCTCAGCCAGCTAAGAGTTACGTTACTTGCTGTAATAAATACGACTTTAGTATAAATTTTTTGTTTTTTAATACTCGACCCACACAAGAATGTCTGAAAAAAAAAAACAGTACCAAAATTAAACAATATATTAGTTTCATGTTGGAAATCTGCATGATTGTAAATAAATGTAATTATGTTAAATTAAATATTCCTTATTCAAACTAATGAAAAAGGTTTCCATACACATTCTATAAAATATAGATTAGCCCTGTATAAGATTCATATAGGATTATTCCATAGATATACATTTTCACTTCTAGACTTCCTGACTTTAAAATCTATTTTATTTTATTTTATTTATTTATTTATTTTTTTTTTTTCATTGACTACGAATATAAATCACCGGGACAGACAATATGTCAGTAGGTTTTGATATGTGTTTGAACTTTTAGCTTATTTGTCATTACTAAAGCGTTAAGTTAGAGTTCAAATCTTTACGCATATATATTTGGATATTTAATTAAACTATGGTTACGTTTTTGCTTATTGATTTTATCGTGATTCCTTTTTTGTTATAATTTGTAACCCTTCCAACTTCTTACGGAGTGTATTATATTGGCTCCACTTGTATCCATATTTATTTTATTTTTTATATTTATTTATTTATTTTTATTCTTTTATATATATTTGATAAATTAATGGTTGGCTTGAATATGTGAAAAAGTGTTCTAGCGGCGTACCGTATAAGGCTACTTGCGGTACCAATTCTATAGATACAAGATATGAATGATAAAGGTATTTAAAACCGCGAGAACCGCTATAATCCAGTTCGGATCCAATATCACGAGTTGTAACTCGTAAGACATTGACACTTTCTTATTTATCTCTTATTCTACCAAACCGATTGACTCTGGGTGATAAAATATGGTATTGGTTTTCATAATGGAACGGAATTCACACACGAGTTAAGGAGATTATTATTGATTTACACCACCTGAGTCACAGATTATTATGTGTTGAATTCCATGTTTACTGATTTAACACTCATAAATATTCCTAGCGCACTCAATTGTGGTGTTTGTTTTTAGTGCTATTAATTCTATATAACGTGTCAAGGAACTATTAACGCTAAGAAGTTTTTATTTCCTCTGTCAGACTTGTAACTCTGTTAATAATTCTACGTATATTCTTTCAAGGATTGATTTAGCACGTGATATGCCCTTAAACTGACAGGTGTCTTAGTGTGTCCCTTGTTTTCATGACACGTGTTACAATCATTTATGTGCTTTTTATATCGGTAAGCATTGTAGGCCAGTAAAACAGTGATTTGGCTTTCTGTGACATAAAAGAGAACCCTGGATGACGGAATGCAACCAGTTTAGGACGATTGGTATGAAAGAGATTATTACTACTACCTGGTCGTTAGTCACCTGCTGTGTTCTTCGGGTTTTCCTCGTCACGGACCTACATATAATATTACATTTGATTACATAATTCTGATACACATACTTTAAATATACTTTTGCTTTAGGGTTTCCGTTCGAAGTGTTTATTGTTTTGCTTATTGCTGCTGACCCTGTTTCCGTTCGAAGTGTTTATTGTTTTGGCTTATCACTGTTGACTCTTGCTTTGTTCAGTTTGTAACAGTTCTGCGCTCCAACCCAGATATTCAATGCTCGCGATCTCTTGGGTTAATGAATTTTCTTGTTTAGATACGGTTTTAACAATAGGCACGGATGTTTCTATATTTTTTAGTCCAATTAATGGTTCCTTGCAGTATGGTGTGGGATTGCGGGATAATGCGTCAGCTATGATATTTGCTTTCCCAGGTAGATATCTTAACTTGGCTCCAAAACCTGAATGATCATATGTCACCGAGTTCCTTTGGGACTATGATTAAAGCCTTTTAAAAAAAACTCGGTAAGTGACTTTAACAGGATAGCCGTAGATTATGAACTTGAAATGTACTAGTGAGTTAACGATACCTAGCCCTTCCTTGCCTATTACTGTATATTTACTTTCAGAGGGCTTTAGTTTACGTGAATAAAAAGCTATAGGAAGAAAGAACTGTTTAACATATTGCTGAAGTAGTATCCCTCTTACCCCTTGGTCTGAGGCGTCTGTTGCAATAAAAAAAAATTCCTTATTTAAATCAGGGATTTTTAAGTTAGGTGAGCTGCATTATTCTGCTTTTAAGATATCGAACGCCTGTTGATGCTTTTTAGACCATAATAAATCTACGCCCTTCTTCGTAAGATCTGTTAAAGGAGCTGTCATGATTGAAGAGTTACATATTTACATACGATTGTAATACCCACTACAGCGCATAAGTGCTGTATCCCCTTTTTACGTTAATAGGTACCGGAAGTTATGAATAGCCGACACCTTACCATGGACTACTTAAGACCTTGACCAGACACATAAAACCTAAATAAACATGTTCAGTTTTTAAAAACTCACATTTAGATATTTTACTCTGAGATTATTTGTCTTTGTCTCTGTAGCACTAACTCTAGTTTATGTGAATGTACTTCTAAGGTATCTAGAAAAGATTATAAGACCAACCATATAAGCATGTAGGGTATCCCCTAAAAGTCTCCAAACACTATATTGTAATTGGGGCGCAACGTAAGCCGGAGGCATACGTAAAAATTGATAATGTCCCCTGAGTGTGCTGAAAACGGTGTATGAGGTACAATCACTTAGGTATTGTATCTGGTAAAAGCCTTTAAGTAAGTCCAAGCTGGTGAAAAATTTATTCTAACCTAACAGAGATAAGATAGCGTTGGTACATGGCATTGGAAGACGATCGGGAGTCGTTTCCTTGTTTAAGCGACAGAAATCTACGCAGATACGCCAAGTCCGATCTTTTATGGCATGACGTTTGAGGGAAAAATTATATGGGCTTATTTGATTTCCTAATGACTCCTATTACTAATATTTTTCAACTTCGTCATTTATCTCTATCTTGAAATTTCATTGAGAGTCTATACGAAGGTACGTATATAGCTTTATGTTTGTCCTTAGATCGTATTTGTGTTAAATTACATCCGTTTTCCCCAGAGATCACTCGCTAGTGGAGAAACTTCCTGGTATTCAGATAAAAGATAAAAAATAAATTTCTGCTGAATCACCTCTGCTTGAATGACTTTACGGATATTACTTTAGATAGAGTATAAGAGAGATTCATCTACGACTGATTGGGCGTGATTACAAACTAGCAACAATAAAAAAAATGCGATATTTATATGTATAGGTTTTGTGGATTACTAGATTAACTTGTTGCTGCAAGTCAACCGTGTCTAGGGCTTTGTTCGCGGAAATCGTTATATTTCAGAGTGTCGGGAAGGATTAAAATTTCAGATCCCAGCAAAGTCTTTTTACACGCACTAAGACATTCGAGGGTGCATGCTTCTCGAGATTTTGCGTGCAAACTGCGACTGCGGTTGTGGGAGAATTCTGTTGGGTCATTCGATTTCTGAGACAAATGTATAGTTCCTCTATATAAGTTATTATTTGATTAACTGTCTCTTTTTTGTTCAAACGGATTTTAATATGTTTGAAGGTTTATAGGATTTTCCTTTGATAAACACGCCTTATTTTGCAGGAGGTAATATGATATTTTGTATACCCCTAGATGGATATCTTACAATTAACTAGATACAGATCAATGTTTTTTATAACTATAGAGGTATCTGTAAGCGCTCACTTACCTGGACTTCTCAATAGGGAAGTTCGAACAACAGACGGTGAGTCCGTAAATACAGGATATTACGTGTACTAAAGGAATAAAACAAGATATTCTAATTTTTACGGCGCGTACAGTCGGGCTTAATCCACCACTACTTATAATAACTTAGGTATTACACAAAAAAAAACGAGAACCTACTCTGATTACTTGATACGGTCGTGTGATGCATAGGGAAATTCCTTTTTAATTTTTTCAACATCGCTCTCCCTTTCCGCTGAAGTCGCTTATATGGAATGTGCTTTGCTTTGAACACTCGGCAGATTTAACTGACCCTGACCGTTGACTATATGACACAGTAACCGAGTTCGCTTAAACACGATTTGTTTGTTTCTGATATTCAGGGCTGCTGTTTACCATTGGCAACGTATTGTGTTTTTAGCATTCTGTTGTTGGTTACGTATAAAGCAACGAACGTATGAATGACGAACTATTAGGAGTTGAGCGATTACTATTAAGACAAGTTATCTCTACTGCATTCAATATTAACTGTTTGTACTTGCTGTTGTTTACTTCATTCTTTGCTAAAATTTGAGATAGTGAGGGATCCTGGTCAGCGCATTTAGCCTAATGAAAGCTTTTTACAGACATGTTACTCCTTGCAATCCAGCCGTATTTTTAAAGTTAAGTTGAGTCATTGAGGTTCAATATTTTATATAACTAAAAAAACTCAAGACTAAAACTGTGATCGGGACTTGCAAAGGAGCATTTATTGTCATGACCCGAAATAGTGTTACCTCTAATTTATCTAGATTTGTATGGGTGTTCCACTTGTTTTTGTGTGTTTTCTAATCACTACGGTGCCTAACGACCCTATCCATGCATCTGTATAAATACAGACGTCCACTGCATAAACGCATATTCACTGTTTAATATGATTTGTTACGTAAGGGATTAATAATCACCCAAAATGATAAAATTAACATAGTATATGATTATGATATTTCAGTAGAACTTCTGGAAACAGACACTCAAAGATAAAAACTCGCAGTAGCGAAATCTCAATGATGTAGATAATTTCTGTAAAAAAGTAAGATTAAGAATGTCTCGTAACTTCAGCCACAGGAATAACGAAATTCGACCTGCAAAGGAAACACTCAGTTACTCCAAATGAATAAAAAATTGTACTTAGCTTGCTTTTTGTGGGAAGTCACGGTGTTCCGATAACGACACACGGCCTTGGTCCTCCTTCTGTTTTTAGCGGATGACCTGGTTTGGCTTCAGTTTTCCCCGTGCGCGTTGTTTCGATGATTCGAGCCCTTGAAGATCCGATGCTGCAGACACGTTCGGTTTGTTTCTTGAAGTGCCAGAAACGCTCAATAACGATGTTTTCTTGAATTATTCTAATGAGAGACGAAGCTTGCGTTGCCGTAGGAAGAAGACACGTCGGGTTTCTTTCTTGAAGTTATTCACTACTGAAAACGCTCACTAAACGATGATACTAAGTTGCTTGAAGAATCTCTTGCTTTTGTCGTTGTTGAAGAGTTGTTGTTTTCTGAAGTTGCTCACTAAACGATGATACTAAGTTGCTTGAAGAATCTGTTGCCTGCGTCGTCGTAGACTTCTGATATGATACTTCATTATTCTGGTTTTTCTTCGGAAGTCGTTGTAGAGTTCTTCTGGTACGCTGCCACCACTATTAGGGCTGTTGCCTCGTATAATAAGGCGCCCTATGAGGTAATGTTAGACTTGCGATAATCTTACGCTAAGTCGGTTGGTATTGCACTTCCATATTCATTGGAGTGTCTTGGGGTTTGTAGATCACTTACGAAGTTGGTATTATCTTCTTTGGTTATGACGACGATGTGTTAAACTCATGATGATTCGGCAATGATGTGAGGTTCTTGTAGAAAACACGAAGTATAAAAATACATATATTCTTCTAAGATTACATGGTGAAGATCAGGTATGATTGTACAGGTCTTCTAATGACGATAGCTTGATCGCTTCTGCCAATGATGATGGCTAATTCTATTCTCTCTACATGATAAAGCTTAAGTAAAGAGGTACAGGTCTGCCAATGATGATGGCTAACTCTATTCTGACTACCATCTCGGTTACAAGTCATAAAGGAGCAGACAGTAGCTCAAACATATGAACATACATACAAAATGAGACATACTACAGATCACGTAGGCCGTTTGAATTATAGGTCGCGGTAGTTGTCTCAAGCAGGGAGCTTGGACTAATGTTTCAAAACAAATGAATGACTACAGGTGACGGCATGTTATCTTAGCCTACTTTAATTGTATACTTCATCTTTAGCGTCTCTAGTCTGATCACATTCCTGCAAGCAATCTGGTTGACCTCTTTAGTTTTAGTCTTTTATATATATGGACTAACATTCCATATTTTTATTATGTAAACACTTACATATGTAGCGGCTTTGCGCTAGCTGTAGTGCAATAGCTGATGTGGAATTGTAAGAGTTTTTTATGATTGTGTGTGTATTTTCCCTAAATTGGTTGCCCAAATGGATTCGTTTGGCGGCAATGATCTTTGTAGTCACGACACCAGATAATTATTAATTATTCATTCATTCATTGATCTATGAGCACTCTCCTGTAGGGGTATGTTTGCAGGAGATTATGCTAGTTGAATATACTCCTTGTCCTAGGAAATATGTTCTCTATAGAACTAAATTTGATCTAGAAGTGGGAAATCATGGTGGATCCCTCATCTACATCCGTCGAGACGCTCCACACTACCAAGTGAAACTAAATACTCCACTTCAAGTTGTGGCTGTAAGAAATAATTTAAGAAGGAAATATACTTTATGTTCCCTTTGCATTCCACCCAATAGCCATGTGTCCCAAGAGAACTTAATATACTTAATGCAGCAACTACCAGAGCCATTTCTTCTACTTGGTGATTTCAACAGTAGACATCCATTGTGGGGAGATGTAACATAAAATAAAAAAGGGAATATGATGGCACCTTTAATAGGAAATGAAGATATAGGTCTTCTTAATACTGGAGAACCTACCCATTACCACATTCAGACAGGCACCGTCTCCTGCATCGACCTTTCAATATGTAGCTCCAACTGCAGTGTGATTTTAGTTGGAGAACAAGTGATGGCTGGCATACCAGTGACCATTCTCCAATTGTGATCGACACCAATGATGGTCCACCTATCCCGAGATCACCACGATAGTGCTAGAGAAAGCAAATTGGAGAAAATTCTCCAAGACACTTTTTGTTCATTTCTATGTCTGTTGACCTTGTTTCTTTATCATTAGTTTTTCCCAGTATTTTAAAATGTTTTTTGGACATCACTTTTTCTACAGCTACTCGATATGATTTATTTCTAGCAGGGTCCATTAAACCTCTTGATTTTAATTCTTGCTTTCCTTCTGGAATTGACATGCCTGATCTGCTTATTAATAGTTTTAATTTGGTGTTATATATGTAGAATGGGCATATTTTTGATCTGGCATGGTGGTCTTGTCCACAATTACAACATTTTGGAACTCCACAGTTCCAAGCGGTTTCATGATCTCCTGATCCACAGAATGCACAAATTGGTTCATTTCTACATTTGTATTTAGTATGTCCATATTTTGAGCAGTTTGTGCATTGAAGAGGCCTTCTATTTTAATATTAGGTGGATGTGTCTGCCCTTCAAATTTAATTTTAGCTATTCTCAATTTTTTACTTTGATGTCTTTTATTTGGGATTTCATATACTTTTACGTTTTCAATATTGGGACATCTAATTTTGAATGAGTTCAATAGTAATGTCTCATCTAGTAGGCCATCACAATCATTATTGGTGGTAACATTACTGTTCCCTCAATACTGTTCAACTTATGTCTTTGAACAGTGACATTTATCCCATTCATATTGTTAAGCTTTCGGTAAGTTTCCGATTGAATTTTTGTGGTGGCTTCCAGTATCCATTCTTTTCTTGTTATACGTCTAAATGTCATTTCTTTGGTCGGGTACTGAGCTAATAAAATATTCTCAAATTTAGCAGTGGTCAGCTCGGTTTCTGTTTTAAAAACCAAACATCTTGGCCAAGTGTCAAATCCAAGTAATGAGTTAAAGTGTACCAATGTAGGATCTGGTCTGTATTTAGGTCGTCTATTTCGAAATCTGTTAATATTTTCCATTTTTTCGTTTGCTACTGGAGGAATTTCCTTTTGTGGCATTGAATAGTTGCTATGTTTGATATGGTTGTGGATCTGGAATCATCGTTAACTAATTTATTTATAGTTTCCTGAGCCAGTTCCAAGTCCGATCCAGGATGGTCAACAATGGGGGTTAATATATCCATAGATACGAGTATTGTATTATTTCAGCCAGGTAGTCCTCCGCCCACCATATTCCTAAATAAAACGGAGACCAACAAGGGAGGGATGTGTCATGCGACTTTTAGTGGCCACCCCTAGAGGCTACAACATGGCTCCCAGAACTTGAGGCGTCATCAGTCCGTCGAGATCAGACCCAGCTCAGGGGGCCATGTTTGACATAAGACTTTTCCCTCGCTTGGGCACGCCAGGTACTTGAATTCTACGGGTGGAGAGACATGTCAGTCCTCTTCACCCTCCATCAAATCAGAGGAGCAGTCAGAGCCGTAATCCAATGTAGGTCCAAGGTTGTCAACTAATGGTCACTCCTGATAGGGGAAAAAGTTAAGGACTGAAAATAGGAGAAGGCTCATAATTGGACCGAGCTTAGTCTGGATGCTCAGAACTGGCCTGTGTAGCATAGTTAGACCTGCTAGGGTAGGGCACTACTCCGCTACTATAGCCCAGTTCATCATTGCACCACACAAGCCCCACCACCACATCAAGGTGCCGGGCCATTGGTGGGGAGGAAAATGGCAGACTTATTTACTTGGATCAACAGCTGGGCACCAAGGCCCAGCGAGAAAGCAGTTCCTACCAGGCATCAGGGCCCAGCTGCTGAACCATACGCCCCCCATCCTCGGCAAGGCTTCAGCATCTGGGGGTTAACACTGGTGGAGGTGTTGGTACATATTTGCCACTAATTTTTCTTATTTTATTCCAGACTTTAGGTAAAAGGGCTTTCCAATTAGTTTTTTAGATAAAATCTACCCATGACTGACGTTTGGCTTGTTTTAATTGGTATCGAAATCTGGCTCATGCCTTCTTAAAGAAGATTAAATAATAAGAAAATTTACTTCTGGAATAGCGCGTAAAAGCTGCTCGCATTGCTTTACAAATGAATGAATAATTAATAATTATCTGGCGTTGTGGCTACCAGGATCATTGACGCCGAACGAATCCATTTGGGCAACCAATTTAGGGAAAATACGCACACAATCATAAAAAAACTCTTAAAATTCCACATCACTATTGCACTACAGCTAGTGCAAAGCCGCTACATAAACACTAAAAAACACAAAAGTTAAATTATTATTATCATTATAAAAATAGTTTAACCAGGCCACTGAGCTGACTTTCAGCTCTCATAGGGCTGGCCTGGAGGATTGAATAAAATATATGGCCTAGGCCAAAGGCCGGGAACTGGGACCAAATAGGTTACACAGTATAACAAACATTATGGTAAAATTAAATAAAAAAATTGCACAGAGGCAAAGGCATTCATACTAGAACACACACAGGCAATAAATACATTTACTCACGTTTCCATACATACATTCTAAAAAACCAAAGCTAAAAAGACTACATACATACATAAAAGCGAAATACCTAAATTTCGTTCAAAACTCCAACTTCTTTTAAAAATTCAACAACACACTCATAATCATAGTGCGCTTCTTCACCCAATATCTTTGCCAAACTGTAATTACCATCTCTATCTCTTTTGTCTTTAAAGTGCTGCTCTCTCAGTTCCCGATGACTAGGACATTCAGTCATCACAGTAAGGTTGGTATTCACCGCTCATGAGATACCCATGTGTCAATCTTGTATGTCCTATACGGAGGCGGCATATCGTTACTTCCCATTTCCTAGGCAGATTCTTATTTCCAAGGGTGTGTATGTGTGGCAAACTCTTTCATTTTATTTGGTCCTACTTCATTCCATTGCTGTTCCCATAATCTTGCAATGAACTTTGATATATGAGGAAAAAAGTCTCTATATGGTACAGCATTTGGTCTTGGTATCATATTGGTTGCTGCTGATTTAGCTAGTTGGTCTGCTTTTTCATATATTTACGTGTGCTGGGACCCATCAAAAACATATTGTAATCCCTCTACGCTGATGGAGAAATACCCACTGTGAGATTTTCGATGTAATTGGATGGTCAGTATTGAAAATTTGAAGTGCCTGTAATGCACTTTTGGAATCACAAAAGATGGTGATATTAGTGGAATTCTGGAGGGTTGCAATTTGTTCCAATGCTGTTAAAATTCCATACAGTTCCGCCGTGAAGTTCGATGGGTAGTGCTCCTCTGCGGCTAAAATCAGCACTAAAAACTCCATATCCGACCCCATCATCAGTTTTGGAGCCATCGGTAAAAACAAATGTAGAGCCTGAGTGTTCTGCAGTATGTTCTAAAAATAATGCTCTGATTTTCTGCATCTGATTTTTCTCTTTTAACACCTTTAAAATATTTATAAAATTTAATTACAGATAATTTCCAAGCTGGGGTAGTTGGTAAAGTAACTGGACATACAGGATTTCTTAACATATTCAATGTTTCCAAGAGCTTTTTTACTCTAAAACTAAAAGGCTCAGGAAACCTTGGATGATTTTCATAAAAATTGTTGAAAGAGCTTCTATTTGCTGCTTCAAAGGCTTTAGAGTTGGGGATTCTCTGAACCCTAAACCAATACCTGATAATTGATGACTGGCGATATAACTCTAGTGGGATTTTTCACACATCTATTAATAAACTTCAGATGGGAGAGGATCGGAAGGCGCCCGTTGCCAAGCGTATACCGGTATGATGTACTGAATCTAAGATAGCAAGATTATTAGATGATACAGATTGATTGATTGATTATGTCTGTTAATAACTGGTGTCACAACATCTCGGTTATTGACACCGAAATAAATTTAGATAAAAAGGAGAATTAAATCTAAAATTAATTTAATATAAAAAATCTAAAAATATATTTATACAAAAAAATGAAATTCAAATATATAAACTCTTACATGTTTATTCTATTATAATCTAAATTTTGTTGAGGAGGCCAGCCTCCCTCATAAAAATATATAACTGCTCTATATTACAATCCTTTCCAAGATTGTAGATAGGATAAAATTACGTCTATCACATCCCCAAGACAGGAACCTATGTCTCAAATTCCCAAGTCTGGGACATTCAACCAGCAAATGTCTCACAGTCAAGGGCACAGTACAGTTCTCGCAAAACGGAGGATTTTCACGAGACATCAAGAACCCATGTGCGAGTCTTGTATGTCCAATCCTCAATCTGCACAACATCGTTTCTTGTCTCCTTGGCATATTTGGATATGACCAAGGAGACACTAATGAAGTGATACTCCGCATTTTTTGATTAGTTAAAATATCCTCCCACTGTGACTGCCAACATTTTTTAACTCTCTGACCTACTAAAGGATACAAATCCCGATATGGTAGTAGGCATCTTGTGGGTTCTGGGGAGTTGACCGCAGACTTTGCAAGTTGGACAGCTTTCTCATTCCCAGCCACCCCAACATGGGAAGGCACCCAACAGAACTTTATTTCTTTCCCTCTTCTTTTTAGTAAAAGCAGCCATTCCAATATATCTAAAATCAGAGGGTTTAAAGGGTTAAAAGATTCCAGTGACTGAAGAACACTTCTTGAGTCACAATATATAATAAAATTATTTTCGTTCCGAATTAAAACTTCCTTTAAGGCCTTTAAAATTCCATATAATTCTGCTGTAAAAATCGATGCAACAGATGATAACCTGCCGCTTCTCTCTACATCAGGGAAGGCTACACCAAAGCCGACGCCAGCATCTGACTTTGAGCCATCCGTAAAAACTGCAGTGGAGTCATCATGTTGCACGGAATGTTCTAAAAATATTGACCACATGTCCTCACTGGACAATTATGTCTTGGTAAAATTAAAATATCTACAAAATTTTACCTCTGGAAAGTTCCAGGGGGGACTAACTGAATATTTTGCTGGTAAAATCTCGATTCTTGGCATATTTAATTCATGGACAATAAAATTTACTCTAAAAGCAAATGGATGAGGTTGCTTGGGGTGACTTTCATAAAACTGCCAATGCCTTTCATTTCTCATACAAATGCTGGTTAAAGACTTCGGTAGCCTCTGGAATCTATACCAGCTCCGAACCAGCAGACGCTTATAATGAAGATCCAGTGGCACCTCATCAGCATCTACAAGCATGCTCTTGGTGGGAGATGATTTAAATGCTTCTGTACATAATCGTATTCCTCCATGATGAATTGAGTTGAGCATTTTAAGGCTATTTGGCTTCGCAGAAGTGTACACCTCACACCCATAACTTAATTTAGAAAAGACCAAGGCTTTATATAATCTCAACATCTGAGTTCGGTCTGCACCCCACGAAGTGTGAGACACGACTTTCAGCAAATTCATTGCTTTCAAGCATTTTGCCTTAATATATTTCAGATGTGGAATCCAAGGCATATTGCTATCAAAAATCAAACCAAGAAACCTTGTTTCACCAACACATGGAATTCTCTGCCTATGAATGAATAGATCTGGATCAGGGTGGATTCCCCTTATATGACAAAAGTGCATAGTTACAGTTTTACTGGCGGAAAATCTAAAACCATTAATGTCAGCCCACTTTACTATATTATCAATGCAGAGCTGAAGGCGGCGTTCAGCCACTGCCATCCTTGATGCTGCAAAGGAAATCGATAGGTCATCAACAAAAAGGGTATATGTTATATCTGGGGAATTATTTTAGAAACTCCATTGATTACCAAGGCGAACAAGGTTATACACTTAAAACACTTCCTTGTGGTACTCCTTCTTGATTGAACACATCTGACATTGTTGCTCTAACCTGAACCTGAAATATCCTATTTTTTAAAACAGCCTTAATAAAGAGGGGCAAATTGCCTCTCAGGTTGCATGCATAAAGGACCCTCAAAATGCCATATCTCCATGTTGTATCATAAGCCTTCTCTAGGTCAAAGAAAACAGTGATGTGATGCTGCTTGTTGGCAAAAGCTTCACACATTGAAGATTCCATTCATACCAATACATCAGTTGTGGAGTGCATACTCCGAAAACCATTTTTTCCATGATCTTACACAAACAAGATGTTACTGCGATAGGACGATAATTTTCTGTCTTGAATGGATCATTTCCAGGTTTCACAAATGTCAGTAATTTTAACTTCTCCCAAAGCTTGGGGAAGATATGTTCTCGGTAAATTCTGTTAATAAGGCTTAATATGAAAAGTCTGGTATTTTCAGGGGTATGCTTAATCATTGAATATGTTATATCGTCCAGTCCAGGAGCCGATTCATTACATTTATTCAAGGCTGATTCAAATTCTCTAATAGTAAAAGGAGCATTGTATTGCTAATGTCTTAAGGTATTAAAATCAATTTCGACCTGTTCCATTATCCCTCTTTGACCTGAATAGGGTCTATCATCATTTTTCTTCGCAACATTAGCAAAATGATTAGCAAACTCATTTGCCACTAACTGGGGGTCTGCTACATCGCAACCATTCACCTTGATAACTGGAGGTTGACAAGGAGTAAACTTCCCTGCTATTTTTCTAACTCTCTTCCAAACTAGAGTCAGAGAAGTTTTTGAATTTAGTGAAGATATGAATATCGTCCAAGATTCTTTTCATGCTTTTTTGATTTCCATGCGAAAATGAGCTCTCGCTGTTTGAAATTCTACACGATAATACTCACATTTTCGTCTGCGGTATCTGGTGAAGGCAGATCTCATAGTTCTATGAGTTTCTTGGCATTTACGTGTCCACCAGGGAACTGGTCGGCGGACAAATTTGCCTGAAGTCCTAGGTATAGATTGAAGACCCGCTGAGAACATTATTGTATTCAAAAAGTCAAGAACGTCATCTGCACAGGGAAAGTCATCAGCAGAGTCATCTATTGAGCTGTGCTCCTGGAATGTTGACCAATCAGCTTTACCAATGTTCCATTTGGGTAGCCTTGAAGATGGAGGACTTGATGCTACACTCACCACTATCGGAAAATGGTCACTGGTAAATCTATCATTTATAGTTCTCCAATTAAAGTCAATAAGACAGTCATCACTACATATAGATAAATCAATTGCTTATAACGTGCCTGTTTGAACATGAAAATGCGTAGACTCCCCAGAGTTGAGGATCCCAACATTTTCATCTTCTATGATGGAACCTAAGTACCTTCCTCTTTGATTGGTGATGATGTCACCCCAAAAGGGCGTGGTAACTGTTGAATAAGAGATTTAAATTCATTGATGGGGAAGGCTTCATTAGGTGGTAGATAAAGAGAGCATATTGTATATTTTCTTTGCAAATGGATCTGCACACCTATCACTTGCAATGCTGATTGGATACTGATAGGATTTTGTGGGGTGTCATTTCGAACATACAAAGCGACACCACCATGGCTTCCAATATTCAAATTATAGGTGGAGTGAT
This sequence comes from Macrobrachium nipponense, assembly GCF_015104395.2. NCBI lineage: Eukaryota > Metazoa > Arthropoda > Malacostraca > Decapoda > Palaemonidae > Macrobrachium > Macrobrachium nipponense. Next base: position 97,693,536 of record NC_087200.1, on the reverse strand, counting down.
AGGATGTATACTCTCGTGGGCTGGGGCAAATATTATTACCAATCATTGTCTCCTGCAGAGCTATACAAACAGGAGACACTTCTGATATGAGCAGCCTTAATTCTTCCCATTTAGCTCTTAATCCCTGGCAGTTCCACTGTAGAAAATTAATTAATTTACTTCCCTTTAGAGTCTGTTAAACTAGAGCCTCTTTTAAGAGCTTTCAGCTTATTGACTTGCTCCTTATTTCTGGAAGGAGACCGATATTTTATGGCTGCCTTCCTTTTCAGAGGGTTATCGGTCTCAGGAACACCAGACAAAGCTGATGCTGCCTGAGGAGGGGTGTGAAGGTTGGACATTGGTGCCTTCTCCAAAGGATCAGAAGCACCATTTAAAGCTAGAGAAGGGCTAGGCTGGAATTTTCTTTTGACAAATTTCGGCCTAGTAAAAGGCTCCATAGTTGCTATATTTTGGGTTGAAGTGTCCAAAAGGGTGTCCTTGTTCGTTTCCAGGGTCAAATGGGAATTTAGTGTCATGGGGTCACATTTTCTGGGGGACTGAGTTCCATAGTCAATTTCCATTTTTCCTTTTATTTTTTTTTTTTGAAATTACAGAGAAACCAACTGCAAGTCATGGGAAAAACTGGGCCTCCTCTCAAAGACTTCCCCCTGACCAAAGACGTAGCAGAGACCAACTCCCATATGTCCACTCCCTACCCTACCCCGAAGGTATGGCCCTATCATAACATGATTGGCTCAAGTGTAAGCAAAACCCGCTTGATAGGACTGAGGGCATAGCTAGTATGCAATCATCCCCGCTCTATTTTAGAGGGCAATCCGGATAAATTGCCGAGAGTCCTACCGTGGAGACTATACCTCCCCGGATTCCGTAGGCAAGTCCCCACATGTAGTCCCGCCCCAATAAATATTGATGTGGAATCACATCAATATCCTTAGGGTCCAAACATATTCGAGCGGCGGACCAAACCACTATAGTCCCTGCCATTTGGATCAAGGTAAAGCCTAAGTTCAGAGACCCAGCTCCTACCTAACCTGCACGAGGGTTTTAGTGAAGATGAGGAGGACAGCTAGGGGGAGTAACTGAGCGAGAGAAAGTAAGAGATTGGAAGATGATCAAGTAAGAGAAAAATTGAGACATTTAGATTCAAACTAGGAGATAATTCTAACAGTTCGAAAGCCCTCTTGCCCGCTACGCAGTTTCAACCATAGGTTGGAAATGCGTAACTCCGTCAAGGCAGTCTCAACTTAAGAGGGCAGTGAAAAGGAGATTGATTGATTGATTGTGTATTATAACTGGTGTCACAATATCTGGGTAATTGACACTGAAATAAATTGATTGATTGATTGATTATGTATTATATCTGGCGTCATCTGGGTAATTGACACCGAAATAAATTAAATATAAAAAAAATAAATTTTTGATAAATTTCATTTAAGAATATCTACAAATATATTATATAAAAATTTTGTTCATATATATAAGTTCTTACATAGACAATCTATGTATAATTTAAATTTGGTTAAGGAGGCCCGCCTCCCTCATAAAAATATATAACTGCTCTATATTACAATCCTTTCCAAGAATTGTAGCTAGGATAAAATTACCTACTCTGTCACGACCCCAAGACAGGAACCTATGTCTCAAATTCCCAAGTCTGGGACATTCAACCAGCAAATGTTTCACAGTCAAGGGCACAATACAGTTCTCGCAAAACGGAGGATTTTCACGAGACATCAAGAACCCATGGGTGAGTCTTGTATGTCCAATCCTCAATCTGCACAACATCGTTTCTTGTCTCCTTTGCATATATGGATATGACCAAGGAGACACTGATGACGTGATACTATGCATTTTTTTATTATCTAAAATATCCTCCCACTGGGACTGCCAACATTTTTTAATTCTCTGACCTTGAGGATATAAATCCCGATATGGTAGTAGGCATCTTGTGGGTTCTGGGGAGCTGACCGCAGAATTTGCAAGTTGGTCAGCTTTCTCATTCCCAGCCACCCCAAGATGAGAAGGCACCCAACAGAACTTTATTTCTTTCCCTCTTCTTTTTAGTAAAAGCAGCCATTCCAATATATCTAAAATCAGATGGTTTAAAGGGTTAAAAGATTCCAGTGACTGAAGAACACTTCTTGAGTCACGATATATAATAAAATTACTTTCATTCCGAATTAAAACTTCCTTTAAAACCTTTAAAATTCCATATAATTCAGCTGTAAAAATCGATGTAACTGATGATTGTATAATTATTGTTTGAAACTGTTAATTACTGTTTGGGTTTAGTTGGACAGTTTATGTATAAAGGTATTTCTGTTGTTGTGGGTTATTAAGGAAGAGGTGTAAATGACCGTTTATGACTAGTTGAGTTTGTATATTACTTGTTGTTGATTGTCAATGATTATTTAAGATGTTCTCTTGGAGAGTGGAGAGTATGTGTGGTTAGTTGAAGTCAAGCCCTGTAGGAGATTATTACCTCTCCACCAAAGGATCGTTGTGTTTCTGTATCCATTATATATATATATATCATTTTTTAAGTAAAGAAGAAAAAACCAAGTCTGTGTTTCTTTACTGCCACAAGCTATCTAGGCAGTATGGAGAGTAACTTCGACTTGAAACTGATCCCTGAGTATGATGGCAGAAACGCACAATCTGTTATGGAGTGGCTGGAGAAGTTGGAACTGGTTTGCAAGCTTCGGAAGGTTGATGATGTGGCCAGTGTGATTCCTCTGCGGCTTACAGGTGGTGCCTTTGCAGTGTACTTACAGTTACCCACAGCAGATAGGAAGAAGGTTGACAAGGTGAAAGAAGCATTGTTGGCTGCGTTTGCTGTTGATCCCTATGTAGCCTATGAACAGTTTGTCAGTAGGAAGTTGCACAGTGGAGAAGCACCGGATGTCTACTTAGCTGAGCTACGTCGACTCGGATCCCTGTTTGGAGGAATTTCTGAAAAAGCTCTTGCATGTGCTTTTGTAGCTGGACTTCCAGAGAGAGTTCGTCAGCTGTTGAGAGCTGGGTCTCGCATGGAGGCCCTCGATCTGGAACAGATTTTGGCTCGGGCATGGGCGGTTCTGAAAGATGACCTTCCTTCTGTTTCAGTGGAAACATGTTTTGGCGCCACAGGAAGCTTGGGTTCTGTGCCAGTAGAAACAACAGTTCAGAAATGTCATGTATGCCTTGGACCAAATCACTTTGCCAGGGACTGTCTTGCTCGCAACCGAGTAAATGGTCGATTTCGAAGAAGGGTAAAGTGCTATCGTTGTGGTGGAATGGGGCATATTGCGTCAGCTTGTCCGGGAAACGAGCAAGGAGAGGAGGCATCAGCGCCAGCCTCCTCTCCCCAAACCCACTGAGTAAGGTGCTGCCAAGTACTGTTTTGAGTGTAGAGGGTCTTCAGTGTTGCGTGTTAGTAGACACTGGGTGTTCTCAAAGCATCGCTCATGTCTCATGCTGTAAGGCATGGAACAAGTGCGCAGTTAGCATGATAACTGTGAGTGGGCAAGAATGGGTGTGTGAAGGAATGGGCGTCGTGCACTTGCAGCTCCGAAATGGAGCTACTGCCAGCATCTCTGTATGTGTAACTACTCTAATGCCCCTCGGTTTTAAATTTCTTCTCGGCATGGATGGTGTGAGGGCTCTAGGAGGAGTCACTGTCGATACCCAGGGTGGTGTACGTTTTGGAATGGAAGACACTCTTTTTTCTGCAGCTGCTGATGTGAGGTGGGGGTGGGATGAGTGTGATTTTAGTGCAATTTATGATCCTGTGATTAAATGTTGGACAGCTACATGGAAATGGTCTGAGGGCAAAGAGCCTGGCGTCCTGGAGAATGGAGTAAAGGCATATTCTGTACCTCAGTAGGCAAAGGACCTGTATGAATCAGAGCTACAAAGATGGGTGAATGATGGCTGGCTGCTTCCTTATGATGAGAATAAATATGGACCAGCTAAGGGGCTTATTCCCCTCATGGCTATTGTACAGCAAAATAAAAAGAAGGTGCGGCCTGTACTGGACTTCAGAGAACTGAATACGTACCTTGATGCATTTACAGCAGACTCGGATGTGTGCTCAGACAAACTACGTGAGTGGCGCAGGCAAGGAGTGAATGTATCTGTAGTCGACTTGGCTAAAGCTTACCTGCAAATAAGAATACATGAGTCTCTGTGGCCATACCAGACCGTATATTTCAAAGGCCAGAGGTATTGCCTGACTCGACTGGGGTTTGGCTTGAATATTGCTCCGATGGTAATGAAATCTGTTTTAAACTGTGTTCTCCTTCAGGACCCAATTGTAAGAAAAGGAACATCAGCTTATATTGATGACATCTTGGTGAATGAAGATATTGTTAAGGCCAGCCGTGTAGAGGAGCATCTTAGAAATTTTGGGCTAGTAAGTAAGCCACACCAAAGACTTGCTGAAGGGGCTCGAGCATTGGGCCTGAGAGTTTGGGGGGAGCGCAGGAGAGTCTTTTTTGGAAAAGGGACAATGACCTGGGCGATGCACCAAGACAATTGACTCGGCGAGCAGTGTTCTCATACTGTGGTAGACTGTTAGGCCATTACCCTGTTTGTGGATGGCTGCGAGTGGCGGTAGCATTCATCAAGAGAAGAGTCAATAAAGTCACTGAATGATGGGACGACGTCATTAATGATGTTTACATCAAAATGTGTTTGCAGGAACTTCTGGAGAAGGTTAAGAAGGGTGACCCTGTGAGAGGACAGTGGAATGTCACCGGTGACAAATTCAAGATCTGGGTGGATGCTAGTTCTCTTGCGCTTGGTGTTGCAGTGGAAGTAAATGGTTTCATTGTGGAAGATGCCAGCTGGCTGCGGAAAGACGACTCTTGCCACATCAATATGGCTGAGCTAGATGCAGTCATTAAAGGATTGAATCTTGCACTGGCTTGGAAGATACAAAAGGTGGAATTAATGACTGACTCATCTACTGTGCATAGATGGATTTCAGATGGACTTTTAGGAAAAAAGCAGATTGAAGACTAAGGCCGCAAGTGAAATGCTCATCAGAAGAAGACTAGGAATAGTCTTGTCATTGATAGAAGAGTGTGACCTCCAGCTGTCTATTAACACTTGTGTCTTCTGCCAATAATAAAGCTGACAGTTTGACACGTGTACCTCAGCGCTGGCTGAGGGACCTTGGTTCATGTCACCAAGATGCAAAACTTGTTTGTGCTTCTGTTGTCACTGCCATTAGTGATGGAATTAAGGAGATCCATCATGCTGCTGGTCACCCAGGTGTGAGAAGAACTCTTTATTTTGTGAAGAAAGTCCATCCAGGAGTTACCAGGCGGCAAGCACAGGCTGTTGTCAAATGCTGTGAGGCATGCCAGTCAATAGACCCGGCCCCAGTGAAGTGGCAGAAAGGTAGTCTGGAAGTGGATAGAGTGTGGCAGAGAGTTGGCATGGATATTACTCACTATGATGGACGGCCGTATCTTACTCTCATTGATTGTGGACCATCTCGATTTGCCATCTGGCGTCGGCTTCATTTCCAGACCAGTGAGAGCATCATCAGGCAACTTGAGACAGTGTTCTATGAACGAGGAGCGCCGGAGGAACTTTTAACTGACAATGACCCTGCTTTTCGCAGCAAACTATTTGCTGACTTTGCAAAAAAGTGGTGCGTGCATCTTAATTTTAGATGTGCTTATGTTCCATCAGGAAATGGTATAGCTGAGAGATGCCATCGAACTGTTAAAGTCATTGCTGCAAGGAAAGGCTGCAGCATTGCAGAGGCTGTATATCTGTAAATTTGATGAGCCTCGGGATGACTGCGACTCAACGACCGCCCCTGTCAGTATGCTGTATTCTTACCCTGTGAGGGTCCAAGGAGTGGATCCATGCTCAATGAACAAAGTGGCAGTGAGTGGCCCCTACAAAGCAGGTGATGAGGTGTGGGTAAAACCATCCAACATGCGATGCAATATGCAATTTGAAAGAGGCAAGGTTACGAGAGTTTTGTCAGAACAAGCTGTTGAAGTCAATGGAGTTCCACGCCATGTTAGAGATCTTCGTTCGTGTTCTTCACAAGGATTGATATTGAGTGGGGAAACTACTAATGCTGAGGATAAGGAGCTTCTTATACAGCTTCCTGTTCATGCAGATGAGGGGGAAGAGGAAGATTCAGGCACTGTTGCTGAGTGCAACGCGATTCCAAGACATTCAACAAGAGTTAGAAGAGCTAGAGTTTGTAATATATGTGAATGTAATTCAGGGGGGAGTGTATAATTATTGTTTGAAACTGTTAATTACTGTTTGGGTTTAGTTGGACAGTTTAAGTATAAAGGTATTTCTGTTGTTGTGGGTTATTAAGGAAGAGGTGTAAATGACCGTTTATGACTAGTTGAGTTTGTATATTACTTGTTGTTGATTGTCAATGATTATTTAAGATGTTCTCTTGGAGAGTGGAGAGTATGTGTGGTTAGTTGAAGTCAAGCCCTGTAGGAGATTATTACCTCTCCACCAAAGGATCGTTGTGTTTCTGTATCCATTATATATATATCATTTTTTAAGTAAAGAAGAAAAAACCAAGTCTGTGTTTCTTTACTGCCACAATGATAGCCTGCCGCTTCTCTCTACATCAGGGAAGGCTACACCAAAGCCGACATCAGCATCTGACTTTAAGCCATCCGTGAAAACTGCAGTGGAGTTATCATGTTGCAAAGTGTGTTCTAAAAATATTGACTGCATGGCCTCACTGGACAATTCTGTCTTGGTAAAATTAAATATCTACAAAATTTTACCTCTGGAAAGTTCCAGGGGGGACTAACTGCGTATTTTGCTGGTAAAATCTCGATTCTCGGCATATTTAATTCACGGACAATAGAATTTACTCTAAAAGCGAATGGATGAGGTTGCTTGGGGTGACTTTCATAAAACTGCCAATGCCTTTCATTTCTCATACAAATGCTGGTTAAAGACTTAGGTAGCCTCTGGAATCTATACCAGCTCCGAACCAGCAGACGCTTATAATGAAGATCCAGTGGCACCTCATCAGCATCTACAAGCATGCTCTCGGTGGGAGATGATTTAAATGCTCCAGTACACAACCGTATTCCTCCATGATGAATTGAGTTGAGCATTTTAAGGCTATTTGGCTTTGCAGAAGTGTACACCTCACACCCATAACTTAATTTAGAAAAGACCAAGGCTTTATATAATCTCAACATCTGAGTTCGGACTGCACCCCACAAAGTGTGAGAAACGACTTTCAGTGAATTCATTCCTTTCAAGCATTTTGCCTTAATATATTTCAGATGTGGAATCCAGGTCAGCTTGCTATAAAAAATCAAGCCAAGAAACCTTGTTTCACCAACACATGGAATTCTCTGCCTATGAATGAATAGATCTGGATCAGGGTGGATTCCCCTTATATGACAAAAGTGCATAATTACCGTTTTACTGGCGGAAAATCTAAAACCATTAACCTCAGCCCACTTTACTATATTATCAATGCAGAGCTGAAGGCGGCGTTCAGCCACTGCCATCCTTGATGCTGCAAAGGAAATCGATAGGTCATCAACAAAAAGGGTATATGTTATATCTGGGGGAATTATTTATGAAACCTCATTGATTAACAAGGCGAACAAGGTTATACACTTAAAACACTTCCTTGTGGTACTCCTTCTTCTTGATTGAACACATCTGACATTGTTGCTCAAACCTGAACCTGAAATATCCTATTTTTTAAAAAAGCCTTAATAAAGAGGGGCAAATTGCCTCTCAGGTTGCATGCATAAAGGACCCTCAAAATGCCATATCTCCATGTTGTTCATAAAGGACCCTCAAAATGCCATATCTCCATGTTGTATCATAAGCCTTCTCTAGGTCAAAGAAAACAGTGATGTGATGCTGCTTGTTGGCATAAGCTTCGCATATTGAAGATTCCATTCGTACCAATACATCAGTTGTGGAGTGCATACTCCGAAAACCACACTGAGCAGGCGACAGATATTTACCTCTTCCCAAGTACCACATCAATCGTGTGTTCACCATTTTTTCCATGATCTTAGACAAACAAGATGTTAATTCGATAGGCCGATAATTTTCTGTCTTGAATGGATCTTTTCCAGGTTTCACAAATGGCAGTAATTTTAACTTCTCCCAAAGCTTGGGGAAGATATGTTCTCGGTAAATTCTGTTAATTAGGCTTAATATGAAAAGTCTGGTATTTTCAGGGGTATGCTTAATCATTGAATATGTTATATCGTCCAGTCCAGGAGCCGATTCATTACATTCATTCAAGGCTGATTCAAATTCTCTTATAGTAAAAGGACCATTGTCTTGCTAATGTCTTAAGGTATTAAAATCAATTTCGACCTGTTCCATCATCCGTCTTTGACCTGAATAGGGTCTATCACCATTTTTCTTTGCAACACTAGCAAAATGATTAGCAAACTCATTTGCCACTAACTGGGGGTCTGCTACCTCGGAACCATTCATCTTGAATGGTTGCAAGGAGTGAACTTGCCTGCTATTTTTCTAACTCTCTTCCAAACTAGAGTCAGAGGAGTTTTCGAATTTAGTGAAGTTATGAATATCGTCCAAGATTCTTTTCGTGCTTTTTTGATTTCCATGCGAAAATGAGCTCTCGCTTTTCGAAATTCTACACAATAATACTCACATTTTCGTCTGCGGTATCTGGTGAAGGCAGATCTCATAGTTCTATGAGTTTCCTGGCATTTACGAGTCCACCAGGGAACTGGTCGGCGGACATATTTACCTTTAGTCCTAGGTATAGATTGAAGACCAGCTGAGAACATTATTGTATTCAAAAAGTTAAGAGCATCATCTACACAGGGAAAGTCATCAGCAGAGTCATCTATTGAGCTGTGCTCCTGGAATGTTGACCAATCAGCTTTACCAATGTTCCACTTAGGTAGCCTTGAAGATGGAGGACTTGATGCTATACTCCACCACTATCGGAAAATGGTCTCTGGTAAATCTATCATTTATAGTTCTCCAATTAAAGTCAATAAGACAGTCATTACTACATATAGACAAATCAATTGCTGATAACGTGCCTGTTTGAACATGAAAATGCGTAGACTCCCCAGAGTTGAGGATCCCCATATTTTCATCTTCTATGATGGAACCTAAGCATCTTCCTCTTTAATATCTCCCAAAATAACAAAAGGGTGTGGTAACTGTTGAATAAGAGATTTAAATTCATTGATGGGGAAGGCTTCATTAGGTGGTAGATAAAGAGAGCATATTGTATATTTTCTTTACAAATGGATCTGCACACTTATCACTTGCAATGTTGATTGGATACTGATAGGATTTTGTGGGGTGTCATTTCGAACATACAAAGCGACACCACCATGGCTTCCAATATTCAAATTATAGGTGGAGTGATAGGTTGGATGGATGGATGTATGATATTTAGGGCTAAAGCCCAGGCACTGGGGCCAAGAAGGCCATTCAGCGCCGTAATGAAGGTTAAATAAGTTGAATTATGGTAAATGAATGAATGAATGTGAAAGAAATGACTCATAAAAATAGACGTGACTAATAAATAAATTAAAAATATGAATTTCAATGAATGGAGAAATATATGTTAAAAATAGTGTAATGTCTTTAAAAATCTGTATATGATTTATAAAAGTTTATCTAAATATTATTAAAAATTTCTATACACTTTAAAAAGGAGATGAGAGCAGAAATGTCTGCTTCATCTCCCAAGATATTTGAGAGGGATTTACCCTGGAAATATCTTTCCCTTTGGTTAAAATATCTGGGGCAAACCATCAGAATGTGCTCCACTGTTTGTATCTCGTCACAGTAAGCACACACTGGTGGGCTGCTTCCTTCTAAAATAAACTGATGGGTTAAATAAGTGTGCCCAATCCTTAACCTCGTTAAAATAACCTCTGCTCGTCTGTCAAGCTGGAATGACGAAGGCCACGGCTGTATATTTTTCCTAATACTTCTGTACTTACTGTTATTGGCAAGAAGAGGGGAAGTCCACCTTTCTTGCCACTTACTTAATACAAAAGACCTAATAGGACCTTTTAGGTCTGTATGAGGCACTTTCCTGAAGGTTGTTTCTGGCAGAGCGCTAGCAGCTTTTGCTTCCCTGTCTGCAGTCTGGTTTCCGTGAATCCCCACGTGAGAAGGAACCCAACAGAAAGAGACCGACTTACGCAGACAATATATACGAAAAAGTGACTCCTGAAGTTTTTGGATTAATGGATGAAAGCTATTAAATCTTTTGATAGCTTCTAAAGTGCTTTTAGAATCAGAGTATATGACAAAATTAGTGTCGCTACTTTGAAGAACTAAATCTAGTGCAGAGACTACGGCTGTTAATTCGGCAGTGAATATTGATGCAAAGTCAGGTAATTTAGCTGTATATGCTGTATCACCAAGGATAACAGCACACCCAACACCACTATCTGACTTTGATCCATCTGTATAAATCTTCACATAATTGGCATGGGTAACGTCGTGCTCTAAGAATTTTCCCCTAATCTCTTCTTCAGTACAATCCTTCTTCTTAAATGATTTCTTGCATACTAATGCTTCAGGAATAAGCCCATGGGGATTTACAGGATGTTTTACTTCCAAGGACTTTCTGGATTTGAGATGGTTACCCCTAACATCCTCATTCAGTCGAATTTGGAATGGTTTAGAAGCTCTTGTACCAGAGAAATTCTGCGAGTCTGTTTCCTTAAGTACTTCAAAGGAGGGATTTTTTGTTTTTGGGAGCACTTTTCATTCTAGGCCACGTATCGCAACCCTAGCTCTTGCCTTTCTTAGATCTAGGGGAAGATGATCTGTGTCGACATATATGCTTTCAACAGGAGAAGTTCTAAAAGCCCCTGAGCATATTCTCAACCCCACCCCATGTTCTGTACAACATCCAATTCCTTTAGCTTTGGTTGGTTTTTAACAAGCTGAGGAATAGATCTGGCAGCCATGAGTCTAGCTTGGAGCGACACAGTGAGTCATATAGCCTCAGGGATTTTTTATCAGCCCCCCAACTAAAACCAGAAACAACCTTTAAAATATTCAAAGATTTTTTCACATTAATCTTTAGGGCATTTATGTGGTTGGCCCATGTTAATTTGTGGTCAATAATCATCCCTAGAAATTTTACTTCACTTTCATAGGGAATGATAGATCCTCTTAAACTAAGTGTGGGAACTTCTTCCGCACGCCGGCATCTGGTAAATCTTATTGCAACTGTTTTGGAAGAGGAGAATTTAAAACCATTCTCATCAGCCCACTTAGTAATTGCATTAATAGACCTTTGCATATGTTTACATACTGACAATGATCATATCCTGTGCAGTATATTGCAAGGTCATCCACAAAAAGTGAGCATTTTACAGAAGGCAAGATTTTTTCAACCACACTATTTATAGCCACAGAAAAGTGTGTTACACTTAAAACGCTTCCTTGGGGAACTCCTTCCTCCTGCATAAAAGGTTGGGAGAAAGAGTTTCCCACTTTTACCTTAAAAAATCTGTCCGTTAAAAAGGAATATATAAATCTGATCATTCTTCCACATATGCCCATCTTGTGCAATTGTTTCATGATGCCAGTTCTCCAGGCAGTGTCATATGCTTTTTCGAGGTCAAAAAATACTCCAATGGTCTGACATTGTTTGGCGAATCCTTGCTGGATTTGGTTGGTCAGCCTCAGCAACGGATCAAGGGTGGAGTGGTTCTTCCTGAAACCAAATTGAAATGATGATATTAATCCTTTAGTTACTAAGTGCCAAACTAGTCTAGTATTTATCATTTTCTCCATCAGCTTACACACACAGCTGGTAAGAGCTATTGGTCTATAGCTGGTGGCTAGGGAACCATCTTTATTAGGCTTTTTAACTGGAACAACTATGGATATTTTCCAGTCGTTGGGTAAAATTCCAGTTTCCCATATTTTGTTTATAATCTTCAGTAAATATTTTTTGGCATCATATACGATTGTATCCTCACCTGGAGTTGTGGATTCACTAGAGGAGAGCGCCTCCCGTAATTCTCTCAAGGAAAATCTGTAGTTGTATGGTTCAGATTTTCCTGAATCGAATTCCCAGAATCATTTTCAGAATTCCTATTTTTTGAAATTCTAGAGAAATAATTTCTTGGCGCTGGAAACTTCAGAAAAGTGTTTTCCTAGCTCATTGGCAACTTCAGTGGGCTCTGTGATCAGAGTGTCATTTATTTTTAATGAGGGTAATGGTGACGCAACAAATTTCCCACTCAGTTTCCTTATTTTGCGCCACACCACTTTCAGTGGAGTCTTTGAGTTTATTCCATTAATATAGTAAAGCCAACTTTCTCTTTTGGCTCTCTTATAAAAGCGGCGTTGCTTAGCTAAAGCACGTTTGTAGATTAATTTAGACTGAGGAGAGCCACTAATTTTGCAACGTCTGTAGCACTTCCTAGTAATTTTCCTCAGAATACCACAAGTCTTATTCCACCAGGGAACTACAGGTCTACGAGGTTTGCCTTTTGTTTTGGGAATAGAGCCTTCAGCACTCTTCAGAGTAGATTCAATAAAGTAATCATAAGCATCTAGATGAGAATGAAATGACTCAAACACCCTATCTAGTATGACGCCCTTACTGAATTTATCCTAATCTGCCTCCTCTACCTTTCACTTTGGTAAAACTTCAGATGGACCATTCACAGCATATTTCAAATGGATTGGGTAATGATCACTCCCATTTAAATTTTCGTTAACAGACCAACTAAAATCAAGGTGGATACTTCCTGAAGAGATACTAAGGTCCAGTGCAGAGAAATGATGATCATGAATACTGTGGAAAGTCATTGACCCATTATTATATAGGATAACATCATTCCTATCAATAACGTCTTCAATAAATTTCCCTTTACTGTCTAGAAACCGACTTCCCCAAAGGGGGTTGTGGGCATTAAAATCTCCTAGAAGTAGAAAAGGAGCTGGAAGTTGGTTAATTAAAGCCTGAATATCTTCACTGATAAAAACAAGATCTGGTGGAAGGTATAAGGAGCAGACTGTTATCCTCTTTTCCAAGATGACTGAAATAGCAACAGCTTGTAGAGTTGTATTTAATTTTATTATGGAGTGCTGCAGAGCTTTATTAACAATAATTGCAACACCTCCATGGGCCCAACCACCACTTGGGGGAGAGGAGTTAAATACTGAATAATTTAATCCAGGATTATAAGGATTGTTACCTAACATTGTCTCCTGAAGGCATATAATCCCTGGATTGGATTCATGAATTAAGACTTTAAGGTCTTCTGCACGGGCTCTGAGACCTTTACAGTTCCACTGAAGGATATCAAACATGAATGTTACGGTGGTAAAAAGTGCTACTTCACACTCCTTAGAGGGGAAGTACTGTTCCTAGTGTGGAGAGGAAAGTTCTCCTTTATAAGTGACTGTTTCTTTAATCCCTTTTCATTTGAATTGGAATTTAGAGTTTTTGGCTGATCATATTTTTGGTATTGATTCTGATCAGAATTTCTACTGTGATTCTGCGAATCACAAGGTTCATTTGTCTTAGGCCAGCAAGACTGATCAGAACTCATATGTTTTGGGCTGAAACTGCTTTTGGTTTGGAACAACCTTTCTAGGTGGAGAGATCTCTTCCAAAACACTGAACCCATTTGAGGTTTTTATTTTAAAGCCATCATTATTTGGGGATGTATTCCTTGTGCGCTTCTTGGTGGTTGTAATTATAGTTTTGTTTTCATTTTCGTTTGTGGCTGTGACAATTGATGGCTCTGAAGTAGCTCTATCTAATTGGGCTTGGTCCCTTGGTTT